>NW_028324307.1:6565000-6757500 GCF_058129835.1 Hydra viridissima | reverse complement strand
AGAACGTTCATTGTACATTTTTTGTACGTCCCCGTGTTTGCTGGGTTGAATGTAGAAAGAATATAGATTATTTATAGCTTCCCAGAAAACACACTAGCATCGACCCTATATCGGCGAGACGTCCGTATTTAATCGGCTATAGATGTAATTTTGATGTATTTTTGACGGGCGGCTGCTCATCGGCAGGACGTAAACAAAAACATAAAAATAAAATTGGCAGTTCACCTTATTATGATGAATAAGCTGACGAATAGCCGATCAGGAAATACCCGCAAAAAATGCATTTAAGTTGTATATGACATGTATAAAATATATTCTATAGTAAGGTACACCAATAAAACGCAAACTGCAGCCAAAAGACCAAAGATAAGTTTTATAAAACTTAACCCTTAAATTAACAAATGTTGTCACAGTGGAAACTTCAACACTCATTACCACGTTGTTACCATTGTATTTTTACAATAGAGTTTGTAAAGCTGTGATTTAATGGTTTGTATATCTGAAAAGATGACAAGTCAGTGGTGCGAGCACTTTAAAATAAGTTTTAATTACCTTTTCCATATTTTTTTTTACTTCTTTTACAGTTTTGTTTAACCTAATAATAACTAGATACATTTTTATACACTCAAATAACAATTTACAATTGCACTTCTCAAGCTTTCGCTTTCATTATAAAACATAAAACTAATGTATACATTTCTCAACCAATATAGTCTGTCTTTTTCTGCCCCCCCCCCCCCCCCCAGGAAATTTATACTAATAATATATTATCACGGATTATCTCGGGGGCGAATAGATAATCTCGCCCTCATGATAATCCGTGATAATATATTATAAGTATAAATTTCCTGGGGTGCACTGCCCCTCTTGCCCTCGTGAACTCGGCGCCTATGTATATATATATATATATATATGCACACGTTTTTTAAACGTTCTTCGGACGTTTATTTTAGGTTTTATCGTCCAAGGAAAATAATAACGTTTCGTAAACGTTCAAAAAGCGTCTTTCAAGGATAAATTTGAAACGAAAAAGTTTGGTCAATAAAAGACATCAAATTAATTTTTTTTTATCTATAATTATGTCCGTAAATACGGAATCAGTTTAAACTAAATATAACTGACTCAGGCCGTCTAAACTAAAATATTGTACTAGTTCAAATCTCATTTCGCTTTCGTTTAAGTATTTTTGCTAATTTAGTTCATTATAGAAAATGTGAAACTGAAATGTTTTTCACCTTCATTTTCTGATTTTTCTTGCAGTTCTTTATCTTTATATCAAGCTTTTTGAAGAGAATTTCACAGAAGAAAGGATTTGGATACTTTCTTTAACATTTTCTAAATTCAAAATCCATTGATGTTTATTTTTTAAAAAATGATTTAAAGAGTATTGTTTGTACCAAAGATAAAAAAACTTCAGTGATCAAGTGTCCATGTTTTCCTGTTGATAAAGGATTTGTTATTTATGATTGCTCTATAATAAATGTTAAATAGTACAGTATCAAAAACTTTCAAAAATTTATGTTTATTTTAATAGTTTAATTTTTTTTGGCTTAACAATAAATTTTTTGTCTATTAATTTTTATTTCATTTCCATAAATTTCATAAATTCTAAATCTTATTAATAAAGCTTTATTAATAACTTTATGTTATTAAATGTTCATGTGAGTGTAGCTAATATGTTATTAAATGTTGTATGTGAATTTTTCTTTTAGTCTTGTTAAAAGACTTTATTCAGTAGTCACCATCTCTAAAGACAGTGTTTTGAAAAAAGTGACAGTTCCATTAACTGGGTAAATGACAAAGAGAAAATTGTTTACTGGCCACCCAAGTCAAAAAAACAATTTAATTATTATATAAGCAACTGGGTGGCACCAGATATTGCTTGGTTAAAGTTTCAATTGAAAAAGGTTCATCTTGACATGGCTACAAAAGATATTGTGATTTTTGCATAAATATAGATACCAAGAATTCTAGTCATGAAATTGAAAAAACTGGTAATTTTCTTTTAATTTCTTTTGTATTTTGTTGTTATTTTTTATTATTACTTGTTATCATTTTATTATAACTATTTATTATAATTATAAATTGGTTTTTAAGTTAAGAAAGGTTCAGTGTTTTGTCAAATTTTGTGGTTCTGTGTTTGATGTTTGTATTATTCATCATTTATTGAAAATCTTTGAGTATTTTGAACTGTTTACATATCAAAAACAATCATATTTTGATTCTTATAATTTTATTTTCACTTTTTGTAATATGATATGTGTATTGTTTATAAAGTTCACAAAAAATATAAAATAATAAAAATATAAGTTTTAAATTATTTCAGAAAATGAAAGTTTTAAATTAGATTATCGAGAACCAAGTCCATATATTCATATGTTTATGGAGCCGTCTTCAAAAAAAAAAAGTATTATTAAAAAAGCCAACAAGATAGGCAAGGTCTTCAAAAATCAGGTTTACTCAAGCCACTCCCCGATATTGTGGGGAGATCTAAAGAAAACTCTGTAGTAAAAATTAACTTTTCTGAAGTTGAACTTGCAAATAAAAAGAAGAGTAAATTACCTAAAAGCTTTCAGGCTCTAAATAAAAAACTAAACTTTTTTATGTAAATATTTTTGTGCTGATTTTTATTTATACTAACTAGCAAAAAGCAACCCGTAATACGGGTTATGGTCAGTCTGTTAATTTATGGTGGCTGTTTTCCACAATTTAAAGTTGCGAAACCATTACTAATACCCTTTTAGAAAAACGCCTTCAAATTTAAAAAATTAAACCATCTGTAAAATTAAAATAAAAAGTATGCGGAGGTAAAATAATTTACTAATTATTTAACATTATTTGAGAAATTGACATAGGTCATATCAGTGTAAGGCAGAACCATTTTCCTCGACATTACTAAGTTCAAAACAATACGTTTTTAGTTACTGACAGAAAATAATAACACTTCATCACGTTTTAAATTGACGAAAAAAGCTAAATTTTTGTTATATTTTTTATAACATGAACTTTAATTAATAAGAGTAATATAAAGCGAACGTAAATTATACATGAATTATTAATTTTTTGGTATCCCCTTGATACATGTTTCTTTAAAAAAGGAAATTGTCTTTAAAACGTTATATGCACACAACTAAATAAATTTATTAAAAATAACTGAACATTTGGCCATTACTATATATGGCACTTATCTGACCATTTTTTTATATGGCCTCTTTGTTTCAACAGTTTTTAATAAACGGTAATTTGCTACCATTTACTAAAAATTCCTTTTGTTACTCGAAATTTAATTCTCTTAAATATTTTTACACTAATAAAGGACCTCCCTTCCCCGTTTTTGCTTTAATGGTGGTCAGGAGAATAGAGCTATTTTTATTAAGAGTAATCAAGTTTTTGATGAAGACCTTTTACCAGAATAATAAAATGTGAAACAATGATTTAAGAATTTAACATATAGAAAAATTTTTCATTTCCTCAAAATTAAGCTAAATAATTAGTTAAAAACCTTATAAAATTTAAGTAACTCGATATTTGACAAATGCGCAAAACTACAATATTCACCCCCCCCCCCTGTTTAAAAAGATCCCTTAAGTTACGTACAACAAATATTATTAGGCATAAAATAGAGAAAATTAAAAAAAAATTGAACTAATTGCATATATTTATATCATTTTAACTAACAAAAATTTACAGTAAAAGTTAATCAAGTTTTCTTTTTATAAACCGTATAAATGTGTCAATCGTAAATCTTACAGAAAAAAAAAAAACCACATAAAAACTGAAAATCGATTTACCTATTTATAGTAACCTATTTTGACATGGCAGTTAATATAAACATTTATTGAAAAAGTAACTATAAAATCTGTTTCGAAGTGCAAAGGATTAACAACACTAAAATAAATTTAAAAAAAAAAAAAATCAAATTAAGATATAAACTGCATTTTTAGCATTATGTTGGCTTTTAGTAAATAAATAAAAGCAGTAAGTTCCAATAATGAAACTACCTATTATTCATTTTTAACAATAGACACCAACGTGAAGGTAAGCCAAGCAGTCTATCAATACAAAACATCACAACAATAACACATAACAATAGAATATTTACACCCTTGATCTTAAAATCCAGCGAAAATAACAAACCAAATTAAAATATGAAAGGCAAAAGTAGAAAACCAATTTAAAGTTAACTATATTTTTATCTTTTTACTAAACATATAACTACATAAAAGTATATTTGTTTTTATATTCAATATTAGTTATTCAATTACTTCAAATATAGGACATTAAAACACCCTAGATTTAAAGATCAAGGTTGCATACTCTCCCATACACATTACGCTAAACATTATTGTGTTTCCAGAATAATTAAAAAAGGCTAGACAACACAACCTAGCTTTAAAGCAGTAAAACTGCCTGACACTAAATGCTGCCAAGTCACACCTCTGCTATAAGTACACCGCTTGGCTGGCAAGGTTATCAATCTTGCTCAATATAATGCCAACTCACACCACTTTGAAAACATGGAAACAACATAATTTAAACATATATACAGCTATAAACAAATATGGTTTCATATAACACATATAAACATATTAAATGACAGGTATATTTATCAAAAACTATGAAAAAAATATTAAAGTTATAAAAAAAATATAACATTATTTGTGTAACACTTTTCACCTACCATACCTTGAATAAGATGTTTATCAATTTTGAAAAACAAACTATTAAATGCCCTAGTTCTTGAACATGCAACATATAGTTGACCATGAGAGAAACACGGTTTTTTGAGATACCCCAACTCTATCAAATGTTTGACCTTGACTTTTATTAATTGTCATTGAATATGCCAATCTGACAGTAAACTGACGGCGTTTCAGAACAAAAGGTAAATTAGAATCTGATGGAGCCAACTGAATTCGAGGAACAAAAACCCATTTACCACCAGAAACACCTGTCAAAACCTCTGCATCAATATAATTATTTTGAAGAGCACAAACTTTCATTCGAGTACCATAGCATAACCCAGGCTTTGAGATCTAAATTTCTAAGTAGTATAATTACACAACCAAATTTCAATTTTAAGCAATGAGGTAGCATACCTGAAGGAGTTAAGCTGTTCAAAAACTCAACAGGAAATTATTTCTTTCATTAAGGTCATCAGTATCAATTTGATCAGCACTTAAATATATTTTGACCTCACCCGGCAGACATTCAAGCACTTCTTCATTGATAAGGAATCAACATTAGTTGGTGTTAAAATCATGCGTTTAGAATAATCATTTTGATCAGCATCTCCAAAAATCTTTTCAACAATTGATTCATTTTTATCTAATAATGCACTGATTTGGTATTTCAATGCATCCTTTAAAAGGATCCTCCTCTTTGACAGGTGTTGTTCCATTCCTAAGTTTTAGTAGCCATTGGGAAAATTCACCTTCCCCAACTTGTACTCTCATATTTTCAGTTAATGCAAACTTCTGCACCCGTTGCCAATGCAAAGAACATTTTACACACAATTCTACTATTTCAGCTGGTTGTGTTTATACACAATTCTACTATTTCAGTTGTTGAACATTTTCATAAATATTTTCTAGATTTAAGTCAATAAACTCATCAATAACAGGCAGATTGTAATCAGTCAGCATTTTACCACTTTGATTAATAATCTTTTAAATTTGATGAAGAGTAGCTTGTTCAGCTATTAGAAGTGGGATTGAGCGGTGAATGAAATCTTCCATCATAAAAGCTTTCATTCCAGAGATGTAAAGGATTGTCAGATTCACAAAAGGTCAAAATAATTGAAAACAGCTGTCTAATTTGCTTTGGCGTACGTGTTAAAACTGCCTCAGAAAGAGTATTCTGCCATTCAGTGTCATCTTACAACAATTCTTTCAAAACACATGCTTCACGAAACGTTTCAAGGACAATACCATTAACAGTACGCACACCCTCCCAAGATGTTGCTCCTTTTGCTTGCAAAAGTAACAGTCTAAGAAAAAACAATTCTCCAGTTGGATTAACTTTATCCATTCTTACTATCACCTTATTACCACCCCTTTGTCTAACCTTCCATTTACAATGTTTATCATCAAATATAAAGTGATAAGGAATTTCTACATAAGAATAGCAATGTGCTCTTTCATTTTCAGTATTTAACTTAAACCATGCCGTTAGGTGCGTATCACGTTGAGCTTCACAATCTATAGCCATTTGTTCTGCTCCTTCTCTAAAATACAATAATTGATTTTCAGGTAGATGTTTACCAAGTCACAGCACTTTGAAAACACAGAAACAACATAATATAAACATATATACCAACTATTAACACAATAAATGTGTTTAAATATGTATATAAGGTTAAATATATTCCTTATATACATATTTAAACACATTTTTAAAACAATTATATAACACATATTAACACATACACAAACAGTAAAAAAACACTTTACATTGTTATAAAAACATTATTATAAAAACACATTGATAAAACAACTATAAAGCACTTATTACCACATACACATACATATTAAAAAAGCATATATGCAAACAATAAACGTGTGCAAACAAAAATTTTAAAAATGATGCGAGAAAATTTAAAAAAATTTAAAATATATATTTACAAACAATACTCTTTACCTTCTTTTTTTTCTTCATAAGAACTGTAATCCTCATAACAAAATTTAACCTTTACATAGAGTAACATGTGACATGCCATGTCAGTGTTGGCACAAAAGTTTAATTTACTTTTCTAAATTTTCTAAAAAAGACCAAAAATAGTTAATAGCATCACAGAAATTTCAATGTAGTAATAACCATTTTATGGAAATAGCATCTAAAAAATAAGATAATAAAAACAAAACTGCAAAAAGAAAAACTAAAACAAACAAAATATCAACGATTTAAAAAATTAAAATCCTTTCTACTTTATCTAATAAGAATTTAAATCCTTTCTACTTTATCTAATAAATATATAAATCCTTTCTACTTTATCTAATTAAAATTTAAATCCTTTCTACTTTATCTAATAAAAATGTTATATAACTATTTTATATACTTACTTCAATTATAAGATGATCTTAACGATTATTATTTATCTTCATATGATTCTTTATGTAATATATCTAAACTAATTAAATTCCAAAAGGAAGAAAGTTTTAACTCGCTTCATGGATCTTTCTCTAATGGCCACGTGAATTTTAAGAACGCGTTCTTTCAAAGCCTAGTAACTAATGAAGAAACAACGTTAAAACGACATTAAACATTAAGCATTTCTGTAGGAATTATATTATGATAATAATAAATTATTAAAAAGCAGTTTTATTATTTCAGAAATTGAATGTTTTAATTCAACTAACCAAAAGACCTTTGGAAATGAATTGCATTGGTAGCAAGTTTATGTATAGTAACCCACCTGCAACCTTTAAGGCTCTTGATGAAAGATATAAATATGAATATATATTTATATTTTTTTGTTGCTGAAATCTTACATCCATAGTTCCACACTTGTATGGGTTAAATTCTTATCATTTTTTAATTAAAATGATATTAAGGAAAGGTTTGGTGCAAGTTTTTACAACTGGATGTCCTTCCAAATCTAAACCTATTATATATACATTCTTTTTTAATAGGCTTACAGTATGCTCTTTTTATGGAGTTAAGTAGTGTTAAAAGTCAAATAACACAACTTGAAAAAGCTGTTGAAAGTTTGGGTCGACAGATGGAGCAAGAAATGTCAGCATTTCACATTGAGAAATCATCCACCCTCGAAGATTTTGAGGAAAAGGAGGAGATCCTTTAAAAAAAATGGCAATTTTGTTTTATTGGTAAATCTTATTATTTACTAAACTTTTAGATTATTTAATCAACTTTGAGATTAATTACATGTGAAGTTGTTATAAAGTTATATGAACATGTTTGTTCTCACAATCGATAAAGTTGTTTTACACTGCACTATATATTAAAAAATAATAATATTTATTAATAAAGAAATGTTTTTTATTAATAAATACTATTGTTTATTATTAATTTGTTATTAAAGAGTTCTTATTTTTAATTTTTTTAATCTGGGTTATTGAATTTTTTTAGGTCAGCCGGCTGAAACAGATTGGTGGCAACATGCTATCATCAATTATAAATAAGGCTTTAGACGAGACAATGTCAAAAAAGCTACAAGCTAAATTTAGCAAGGTAGGAAAAAGTGGAAAACAACCGTTTAAGACTATTACTTTTACAAGGCTCTACTTGGTAATTTTCATATTTTAGAAAAGCATAAAAGATAATGTAATTATAACATCCTGTTTGGAATTGTAAGATTATGTTTTGAGTATATTTAGTTACAGTCAATTGTACTTATTTTTATTTTTAAATATTTTAATACAAATAGATATTTGTCTAATAATATCATGCAATGCCACACCTTTGCTGGAGTTCTTGAGTGGTTAATTACCATTTGGTTTTTAATGTATAATGCATACATCATAATTTTTTCTAACATGGTTTGAAAGTTTTATAATAAAATAGACAACAACCTAAATATGAACTTTTTTTGGGTTTTGTTTCTTTGTAGGTGCTCTGCTGACGGAAAGACTACCAAAAGAAAATGTTGATCGACTAATTGGAGACCATTTAAAGAGAGCTCCGAGGGCGGAAGATAAAAAATAAACTCTTTTTTTGTAATTGTAGTTGTTGCAAACTTCTTATACATTTATTGTTGTGTTGTTTTGAATTAAGTCCCTTTTTAATGCTATTATCATTATAATGATAAACTTATGCTTTTTTAAATTATATTTATAAATTTTTGTAATTAAAACTGATGTTTTAATTACGAAAGTAAATAAGCTTAAACCTTTAGGTAATTAATGCTTCGTTTGAAATTAGGGTTAAACCATTACATTTGGACGGAAAAAGCTCCTAAAATAAACGTTTCCAATAAACGTCCTAAAGCCGTTTTTTGAACATCTGTTAAAAACCGTCCTACCACCGTTTCCTTTGAACAGGAAAAAATCTGAAAATAGACGTTTTCCAATACACGTCTTAAAAACGTTTTCTGAACGTCACTGTGTTTACTGGGAGGCTTAGGGTGGAATGCAAGAACCGAACTTGAGTCAAGTTCGACTTGAAATCTCAAGTTCGACTTTGTCAAGTCAGACTTAAAAAATTGACTTGAGCGAATGCGTAAACGAGACTTGAAAATTTCAAGCTCGTGCTTGAGAAAGTCGAACTTGAAAAATAGTCGAGGCGTTGAATTTAGGGCGTTTATCGGAAAATGCACTTCGCAACCAATAGCGGTAATGGATTTTTTTTACGGGAAAAATCTTTTACTGAAACAAATTCCGTGTAATGATATTTGTATAATATACGATTAAATAAAAAGTTAATGACAGTAAAAAAAAAAAAAGTTCTTGCTATGTATTTTTCATCAGAAAAATAAATTCATCTTGGCACTTTCAGTTCCAAATCCTAAGTTGTTGGTAAACAACGGTTGGTCATATGTACCACTTAAGTGATCAAGACAATTTCTCTTGATTTCTCCATTTTAACAGATTCCATTTGAATTAAAATACATGCAAATGTTCTAGAAAATGCAGAATCTTATTTTGACGCTTTTTGGGGATGATACTATACTACAATGTATTTTTATTTATCTTTTTACTAATACTTTAATGAAAATAATGGTTTTTTTTAAAAATACTGAGAAAATTACTTTAAACAAAATTAGTTTTCTCAATACTAATACTACATAATACTATGTGTGTGTGTGTATATATATATATATATATATATATATATATATATATATATATATATATATATATATATATATATATATATATATATATATATATATATATATATATATATATATATATATATATATATATGGTATATATATGTGTAGGTACACATATATATACCATTTACATATGTAAGTCAATAGAGATCACATATGGAGACAGGTCTTCTGAAATTATTGGGCCACTTATAGAAACAGAAAAGAAAACTTTTAAAAACCATTGATAGCATCTTGCTCATTAACACATGAAAAAGAACAAAGTTTAACGTTAAACAAAAATCTCTTAATAAAAAAAAATACAAAAAAGCAATATAATGAAATTCATGATCTTGATAAAGAACTAATGCAAAAACAAATAGAAATAGATGATATTAAAAAAAAACTCTCTCCAGAAAAAGCAACAATACAAACAAAACTTTGTGAAAATTTTCACAGTTAAAATTTTCACAAAGTTTTAAAAAAGCAACACAACAGAATTATTCTATGTGAGGATTATTATTTTCTAACAATATCAGATCCAAATTGCTTTTGGAATGTTTTAATTTATCACTTTATTTTTTAGTGAAATTGTTTTTTTCATATATAATACTATTTTGAAATATAAAATGTAATTCTTTTGAAATATTATGTAGTATAAATATTTGAAAATAATGTTTTTGTTATTACACCCTTTATCCATTATCAGACACAAATTTTTTTTAAAAAAAATAAGTCTGAAATTTGACTTTTGCTTTGTTTCTGCAAAAATATCTTTAGTGAATGCTTTAGCACCACATTCTTGATTGCTATTTTGTATTTCATTGCCTCCACAATAATCATTTTGTAGAAGGGCAATGTTGTGAAGCACAAAACAGGATATTATTATAGCTATGGAATTTTGCAGTTTTGTTCCTAAGGGAATGTTAAGACAAGGGTATTGTTTTTTTTTGATATACCAAAACAATATTCAACAACAACATTCAACATGTGTGTACTTCTCAAGTTGTAATTGTATCTGATTTCATTTTCATTTTTGGGTTAGAAAAAGGTGTCATTAAATATTGTTTATAAGGATAGCAAGAATCACCTGAAACATGAACAACATTCAAAAAAAAATCCCTTTTTGTTT
Source organism: Hydra viridissima (assembly GCF_058129835.1). NCBI lineage: Eukaryota > Metazoa > Cnidaria > Hydrozoa > Anthoathecata > Hydridae > Hydra > Hydra viridissima. The sequence goes on along the minus strand of NW_028324307.1, from coordinate 6,746,596 downwards.
CGGTAAAAAAAGAGATTTTTTGAATTTGGTAAAATCTAAATAATGGTTGATAAATATAAATATTTTCTTTATCTAAGAAAAGTTTGAAGTTTGTATGAAATAGCAAAATCAGATATCCATGAAAACTTATAATCACTTTTGCTGAATTATCAAAGAATCAGCTTCTGTTGGAAACTTTATGTACTGATATCTTTTGTTAGCCATTTGAATTGAAATGTTCTAAACCACTGGACAGTTGAGTTTCAGCTCTTCCAAATCTCCTGTTATTCTCTAAGAGAGTTTATTTATTGTTACTTAAGTATATTATCATTTGTTGGTTTAAAATGTTGTTATTTAAAAACGTAATGTAAAATCTACAATAAGAAGGTGCCATTTTCTGATACCATTTCTTGAATATCTACTCACTTGGAATGAACCAGTAGCATAAAACCGAAATGCAATAGCCAGTTGTTGTACAGTTGAAAGAGGGCACCCTCGATTGTTAACATTGTTGTTAATAATGTCATTAGCTAATATTAAAAAGGTTTTTATTGGAAAATCTGTAGCACCTTTTAAATTCTATACCGTGGTAAACTTCTAAAGGATTAGCTCTGTCAATAATAAACCTTGGTATGTGACTTGGCTTATTTTTTCTTCTTCTTCTTCTAAAATTCAGCTCATACCGATTCATTTTTGAACATTTAAAAGAAAGTTTTTTTAATACTTCATGTAATTGTAACTACTTCTCATGAACTCTCTTTTACTCCTTTTACACGTATCACCTCTTTGTATAACTGCAACTATTTATTACTAAATGGAATTTACTTTTATACTGTATCACAAAAATGTGCCTTAATCAACAGCCTTTTATAATGCTAGGATGTTCGACATTTCAAAAAGCTAATAAACATTTCTAATGGCATCAAAATATGACATGTTGAATCAATACATACGAGTTACAGGATGTTTTAAAAGACACACGTTTTCGCAATGTTAATATTCAGTTTTCTGTAATGAATTCATTTAAAAATATACTTTCACAATGTAACCTTCTAAATTAATTAGGTGAATATGCCCAAGTAACTACTTTTGCTTGTTAAAAACTCATTTTCATACTTGCAAAGGTTGTAATAAGTTATATAGTAATAGTAAAGGTTTGTTACGCATAAGCAAAATGATAATGGCGGTCTGTTTTTTTTTTCAAGTTTGGTTTCAAGATTGGTCTGGAGCAGACTTGAAAAAATGACTTGAAAATTCAAAAATTCTCGTTTTTCAAGTCTGACTTCAGTTCAAGTTCGCTTCTTGCATTCCGTTCAAGTCAGACTTGAGATTTGAAGTCTGACTTGAAATTTCAAGTTGGGTTCTTGCATTCGGAAGGAATTTTTGCTTTCTCAAGTCTGGTTTGAAGTCAGACTTGAAAACGGTCTATTTTTAGCGGTTTTCAAGTCTGACTTGAGTTGAAGTTCGCTTTGTGCATTCGCTCAAGTCGCACTTTAGGTTTGAAGTTCGACTTCAAATTTGAAGTTCGGTTCTTGCATTCCACCCTTAGTGTTATGTGGATTAGATATATGGAGGTTGGGAACGAGGTTGTCGTCTGGAGAGTACTAGGTTAGGTAAGGGCGAGGTTTGGGAATAGTTTGGTTAGGAATGGGCAAGGTTTAATTTAATAGTCTAGTCAAATTAGGGTCCAACCTGGACAAAATTAGGATAGAGATGAATTTGGTATCATTCGAAGCGTAATTTTATCTACTTTAACATATCCAAAATCCATATTGGGCAAAAAAAGTTATTATTATTTTAGCTCACCTCATTTTTATTCAAATTTATTGAAAATACAAAAAAAACCCGTTGTGTCTACTGTCAATAAGTTGTAATAACTTATTATAAAGTTGCTTAGCCTTTATGAAATTTTGCGCAGATATAGCCTAATGTGTAAAAATTTAAAAAAATGAAATGTGCTTCAGAAATCTTTTAAATGCTGATGTCAGCAGTTTTTTTACAATATTTTTTTGAAATATTTTCTTTCATAATAAATATATTTTTAACTACTTTTGAATAATTTTTCATTTAAGGTTTAAATATTAGTACTTTTTACACTCGACCAATATAATAAGAAATAATATCAAAAATCAAACATTTTTTCAAAAATGTTTCCATCTTCATCTTCTCTACTTTCATATTCATTTTCGCTGTCATCGATATTGACGTTATTTTTTGGTGTATTTGTGCACTCCAAACCTTGACACTGTCCGCAGGCTGTCATGCAATTTATTCCATGACGTCGACATTGGCATTGTTTTCCACATGGTGTTTTAGTATTAGTACCGCAGTTACATCTTATGATATTAAGAATGTGAATTGGTGCAGGATCCTGAATAAAAAAATACTTAAGTTGAAAAGTTAATTAAAACTTTTGTTGGGAGCTGGTTTAGACTTAGATTGTTTATTGAAAAATGAGTATTTTCAAGAAATCCGTTTTGAAAGTAAATCGGCTTTTGTGGTTTATTTTGCTGCTCCAGTATACGTACTTTGTCTGTCTTTATAGGTACTAAAACGTCATCTTCCCTTCTCCATTCCCACTTTGTTTCATCCATATTGACTCCCAACCATTGCTGAATTTGTAAATACACTCGAAACGAATGGTTCTTGATCGCGCTTTCAGTTGGTGGTAGTCGTTCTGGCTGAATTTCTTTTTTGGAAGTTGCCAACATTTTCATATATTTTTGTTTCCTAAGTTGTGCTAGCGAGACTTGTTTATTTTTTTCACCTATAGTAATAGTTAAGCTAAATCAAACCTCTGCAAAACAATATGGACGTATAATTATAAAATAAACAATATTGTAAATCCATAAAAAAAATATGATCATTGTCTTGCATACCATACATGTTCAAAACCACTTGTATTCCGACATTCGCTACCTGATCTTGTGTTGCAAAGGGATCTTGGAAAACTGTACATAAAGATTGAGCGAACTCACTATTCGATTCAATAAACTTCAGTACAGCTATCTTTCCTTGACCAAAAAGCGCAGAGGTAGTATCAGATCCACTCCATGCATGGATAAACAACAAACATTTTTTCACGTGATATGATAAACTTAATGTAACATTCCTTATGCTGATTGTTTCCGTATTTTTTTTCATACTTTTTTTAGCTTTGCGGCGCAAAAAAATTTCACACATGGTTTGATCCCACATGTGAACCAACATAACAAGAATGTCTGTATCATCAGCTATGATAGTAACACATTTTCCATTTTGTACAAGCTCAATTCCTTTTGTAGCAATGGTTCTGTCAGCGTCTCCTTCGCATTCCGTTACTATATAACCTTTTTCTTTTAGCTTTATTACCAATGCTTTGATCAAACCAGTTTTGTTATTGCTGTTTGACAGAAATTCAGATTGTAGCAGCTCACTTGGTTTTTTGGTTGGAATACAATGTTGATAGACTTTCTTGCTCTCCTTTGATGTTCTTGATCTTTGATGGATGATTTGTAACATTAGGATCTACGTGGACTGCATCGCCATTAACTTTAACAGTTGGCATCAGCTTGGTAAGTGTCTTGACCTGCTTTGAACGCTTGATAACTGCTTAATTGACAGCGATATTATTCTGCTTGGTTACAATTGATTTCATCATCCTTATCAGCACATAGGCCAGTAAATATACATTGAAGTCCTGAGTGTTGAAATTCAAATGGGTTAAACAGCTCGAGCTGCTCCTTTAATGCTTTAAAATCTTTAGTATCTCTTTTTCGCCGAGACTCACCAGATTCACAATGTTGCTGACTGCTCTCAAAACGATGCTTTGTCAATGTTGACATGGAATCATGGATCGCTCCGCATTCGTGCAAGGTACTGACCCAAAGATTCCTTGTAGTCTCTGACATACCCCTTCCTCTGGTTAAGCCTCCATTGCTTTTTATTGATTTCATCATGCACTGTTCAATTACTAAATCAGGCAAAAGACCAGCCCAATATCGATCTGTGCGTCTAATACAATGGTAACCTGATTTACAGTACTGCTCATAAAGCCAAGGATGTTCTGAATTAAGTGAGTGCATGGATTGTAGATATAACCGAGCACTTTTGGCATAGTTTATATGCCCTGTTGCGACAAATAAATAAAGCATCAGCCTGATGGCTTCCAGATGTTCGTGCCAGTTCCCAGTTCTCTCTGCTCTGATGAACATCTTGATAATGCTAATGTATTCAAGATATTGCAACCATATTTTTGCTGTTCTGGATGAATGGGAAAGCTCTATTTTTAAATTTTCAATAAGATTTGTGAATCTTATAACTACACTGCTATTGTTTATCTCTTCCAAATCCATGTTTCCTTGGACCAGATCCTAATACATATTTTCTAGAGAACTATCAGCTTCATCTTTGGGGCTTTGTTTAAAAAGTAGAATCATTAAGGCCGACTCAACTAAGAAGTGAGCTCTTAGTGCTCTAGCTACTGCTTTACCAGTCATTATATGCGTGACAGAGTTGCTTGCATAAATAAGTTCCAGTAATCTTTTCAGCCCTGATCCCTCCATGACCATACCAATTCGTCCTAGAAAGCTCATTAAGATGTGGAATCCTCCCAATCGAATAACTATATCCAATTGCTTAGACTTTGCAATTTCGTAAGCTTTTAACCATAAAGGCTGATCAAAAGTTACACTTGGAGTAGGTTTATTGATTGATTTCGCTTGGTTTTGTATAAAAACTAGTGCAGAATAAATGCAGTTTTCATCAGATGGGTTTAAGTTAATGATAGGCGCCATGAATATCTCACTTTTTCCGGGATGACATTTACTATTATGATGAAGTTGCATAAATCCACTCCATTGTGCCCGGTTCTCACCAGCCGTTGAAGTGAACGAACTTTGCCAGAAAAGATCAATACCGAGAGACAGTGAAAAAGTCTGTGGTGACTGAAGCTCAACAATGGGCTTGAACAATATCTTTGTCAATGCTGCTGTGTCAGGAGCGTCATACCACAAAATCGGAATATTTATTTTAGAATTTATTTCTGCTGCCTTTAAACCATATCTTATTCTTTTAATTTGATGAAGATTATCCAAAACTTTAGAGTTCATCATTCCAGCAGCGATGATTCCCATCCCATGAAAAGTGTCTTTACCATCTAATGTGCAGATATTATGATCAACATTGTCTGCTACCCACTGAGTAAATAATTCATTCAGCACTCCTTCAACAATGTTATCGTTGTTAGCCATAACAGAGTGTTTAAAGCGTGTTTTTTCTGATGGACTTATGCAAAGCCTAGTTTAAATAGCTCATTTGTCAGCCATTTTGATGCAAACTTGTGATCTAGTTCTATTCCTAAACCAAAAAGCAAAGGCGGGACGTAAAACCTCGATCGAATAGCTTTTGTTATAGTTTGACCGATGGAAGATTGTTTTAGTTCGTCAGATGTAGTTTGTTTCATGAAGAGGCGAAGCAATGGGCTTAAACTTTTTTCATGATGCTCAATATCGTATTTAGATGGGTAATTCTCTGTGCTGAACTTTAGATTTAGCGGTTCTAATGATAACTTCACCTTCGTTTGCATCTTTGTTTGCATCTCTGCCTTAGATTTTTAAATAATAAATGTAGCCGCATCTTTAAAGCATACTAAATTAGATTTTCCTTTAGTTTGGCTAATAATTATGTCGTCTTTGTATTTTTCTTCTAATTTTTTCTTTAAGTGCTTAATTGAATAAATATCTTTGGAATTCGCAAGCTCTTCCATTTTAATGTGCAACTCAGTAGTTGTCACAGGAGCCATTTGACTCTCAAACCAACCACAAAGCCTTTCAAAGTGTTCCGCCATTGTTGAACTTTCTTTACGACCAGGCTTTTTTGTTTCAGTCAAATTTGACCTGTAAATATATTAGGACTTTCTAGATTAGCATATGAAACGTAAATATACACATAACGATTAAAAAAGTTCAAAACTTGGTCAGAATTGGTCAATATATTACTTTATTATGGAAAAACTACAAATCACTTTATCATTTGCAATTTAAAATATATTGGAATTAATAAAATATATTGGAATTAAAACCTGTTGGTGGAAACCCTACTGGTTGAAAATAGCTTATAACATTCAAAGTGTTATATAGCATCACTTGCAACCAGATCACAACAGCAATTCAAACGAGATTTTACTTCAACTGCCCATATATCTTTTCTGTCTTCACAAACCTTAAGCAAACTTTGTTTGAATTTTATTGTACGCACCTGTATTACGGCTTTACGATCACGATATTTAGAATCGGGTAATGCTAAGTTGCCACAAATGAAGCAGCATTGCTTCCAGTTGAATATGTCGGTCTAAGTTATAAATAAATTTGTTTACAAAAAAATACAAATATTAAGCTAGTGTTTTGCTTTTTTTAAGAAAGTGGGATGTCGTTATTAAAGAACCGTACAATGAATTTATAAAAAACAGCTAAAAGAACATAGTTGAACAAAGTAACTCATTCATATGTAAATATAGTTAATTGTATGGATCAGTTAAACAAGCAAAAGATTGACTAAATACGAAAATATCTTACTGAACGCAATTTTTGAATGTTAGGGCTTTCCATTTGACATTTTAATACTTTTCTTTTCGGATTTGTAAAATCACGCCTGCATGCCACATGAACAGCAACCGTGTCCCTTTCGTTAAGTTCTTCTTCAAGGTTTTTATCGTTGCGTACTTGTGAATAATGAATTAAGGTATTAATACCTTCCAACATTAATCGTTTGATTAGCAAGGTCGCTATCTTTGCAAAGCAAACAAGTTTCTTTTAATGTGTTCAACATTGTGTATTTTAATTTAAGGTAAATTTAATAGTTTATCAAAAATTAAAACATGAAATTTAAAAATAATTTTTAACAACATCAACATTCAGCTCTACAGTTTAGCAAGTACACAAAATATATTATTTGAAAAGAAAAATGAGCGCATTTTGAGCATGCTATGCTGGTATTAAAGTAAAAAATGATGATGTCAGCATTTTATGCAATTAATTTTTACATTTATATAATTTGTAAACTTTAAACTATATTTTTACAAAATATTATATGAATGGCGTCGTTTTTCGCAGAATTATCACAACTTATTGACAGCAAGTCTTACGGGTTTAGTTTATTTTAAAAAAAAAAATCTACATAGTGGATTTTTGCCCAAAAAAATCATTTTGGGCAAAGTTTTTGCCCAAAATGATTTTTGGTGAATTTTGGATATATTAAAGTAGATAAAATTACGCTTCGAATGATACCAAATTCATTTATATCCAAATTTTGTCCAGGTTAGCCCTTTTTTAGGCTTATTTTGACTAGACTATAAAAGGGCTAAACTTGTAATCGCCGTCCTCAATAATATAATAAAACTCAACAAATGTTCTATTAATGTGCAATGGTTAGCACTCTTACTCTTATATAATACAAATAATATTCTCTTACGCTTCTTGCAGTGTTCAATACTGTTTATATAAATTACACCTCTTTCTTTTATATCTTCTTTTATTACAATTATCTCTTCTTTAATTAAATCTTCTGGTTATTTTCCAACAATCAATATTAAAATCTTCTTCTTTTATTCAACTGCTTATTAAGCTGCTTATAAAACTGCTTGTTCGTCAAAGTACTCTTCCTATCACAAAATTTTTTTTCTTCTTTAAAATCCTCTTTAAATATCTTAAAAACTCTTTTCTCTTAAATTTCTCTTTTAATTCTCATCTTCTAAAGAGACGACCGTACTCCTCAGTCGCTCTAATCTTTCTCTCCAAATCTCTCAACTAACTAACTAACCCACCCCTTAGACTCTTTCTTTTTTGAGCTTTATACTTTTTGCTTGTTTTACTATTGCGATATCTTTTCATTTATTCATATGGCAGGTTGATGAGTCTTCGTGTGTACGTCTTTTCTCAGTTTTTTTTAACTTCTCTTCTTTCCGTTTTATCGTCTACTGGATATGTGATGGATCGGTGAATCATCGTGTATAAATTTTTTCTGATCGTTGATTTTGACTTTTCTAATTGTCGCTTTATCATTTACGAGTCTTCGCGTTTACGTCTTTTCTCAGTTGCTGCTTTTAACTTAATTCTTTTTCGTTTATCATTTATTTATGTGAAGAGTGGACGAGTCATCTTGTGGGTATCTTATCCTATCGTTGTTTTTAACTTTCCTTATTGTCGCTTTATCATTTACGAGTCTTCACGTTTGCGTCTCTTCTCAGTTGTATTTAACCCAGCAAGCATAAGACGTCTTAAGACCGTCTTATTCAGATCTTTAAATGGTCTTGTCTTCGAATGACATCTTCAAGAAGTCTTCAAGACGTCTTTTAAAAGACTGTATCGTTATGAAAAATTGCGCCTTTTCGTAAGACGTCTTGAAGAAGGTTTATTTTTCGAAAAATTCTCGCAAACAAAAAGACGTCTTTTAGTCGTCTTAAAAACGTTTTTAAAAAGACTTTTGGTGTGAATAAACTTCGTGTCTTTTAAATATGTGAAATTTTTCGTATAAAGTTTTATCTCGACCAATATTAATTCTCTTGGACGTAAGACGTCTTGAAGAAGGTTTATTTTTCGAAAAATTCTCGCAAACAAAAAGACGTCTTTTAGTCGTCTTAAAAACGTTTTTAAAAAGACTTTTGGTGTGAATAAACTTCGTGTCTTTTAAATATGTGAAATTTTTCGTATAAAGTTTTATCTCGACCAATATTAATTCTCTTGGACGTAAGACGTCTTGAAGAAGGTTTATTTTTCGAAAAATTCTCGCAAACAAAAAGACGTCTTTTAGTCGTCTTAAAAACGTTTTTAAAAAGACTTTTGGTGTGAATAAACTTCGTGTCTTTTAAATATGTGAAATTTTTCGTATAAAGTTTTATCTCGACCAATATTAATTCTCTAAATCATTATTCTAGCAAAAGGTTTTATATAGGTATCATTATGGAAACTGAAAATCGAATGAAGCGTCATCGCATGAATAAAAGCAAGTTTAATTTTATAATGACATTTAAAGATGAAGATATTAATGATAATACGTCGAATATGAATCCTGAATTTAATGCTTCTCAGGCTGAGCCTGAAAAATCCTTGTAAAGCCCTAAATAATGTTTTTAAAGAATGCGGAGAAAGCAATAAGTCTTCGAGTTGTAATTATGAGAATTTTGAATCTTGTAATGCAACACCACTTTTGACAACAGAAACATTATCAGAAGATTTGGCAATGTTGTCTTCGAAAAGCTAAATTTCTCAAAACCAATTAAACGAGCTTTTGAGTATTTTTAAAAAACATGGTCATTCAGAGTTACCAAAGTTGTTACAGTAGATTGGAAGTGTGAGACGTCTTGAAGAAGGTTTATTTTTCGAAAAATTCTCGCAAACAAAAAGACGTCTTTTAGTCGTCTTAAAAACGTTTTTAAAAAGACTTTTGGTGTGAATAAACTTCGTGTCTTTTAAATATGTGAAATTTTTCGTATAAAGTTTTATCTCGACCAATATTAATTCTCTTGGACGTAAGACGTCTTGAAGAAGGTTTATTTTTCGAAAAATTCTCGCAAACAAAAAGACGTCTTTTAGTCGTCTTAAAAACGTTTTTAAAAAGACTTTTGGTGTGAATAAACTTCGTGTCTTTTAAATATGTGAAATTTTTCGTATAAAGTTTTATCTCGACCAATATTAATTCTCTAAATCATTATTCTAGCAAAAGGTTTTATATAGGTATCATTATGGAAACTGAAAATCGAATGAAGCGTCATCGCATGAATAAAAGCAAGTTTAATTTTATAATGACATTTAAAGATGAAGATATTAATGATAATACGTCGAATATGAATCCTGAATTTAATGCTTCTCAGGCTGAGCCTGAAAAATCCTTGTAAAGCCCTAAATAATGTTTTTAAAGAATGCGGAGAAAGCAATAAGTCTTCGAGTTGTAATTATGAGAATTTTGAATCTTGTAATGCAACACCACTTTTGACAACAGAAACATTATCAGAAGATTTGGCAATGTTGTCTTCGAAAAGCTAAATTTCTCAAAACCAATTAAACGAGCTTTTGAGTATTTTTAAAAAACATGGTCATTCAGAGTTACCAAAGTTGTTACAGTAGATTGGAAGTGTGGTGGAATTTATGCGTACTTTACTATTGCTGATTGCATAAATAATTTTTTGAATTTAAAAAATGATTCTCAATTTACTGGGTTATCTATTTCTATTAATGTTGATAGGCTACCTCTTTTCAAATCTTCCAATCTTCAATTATGGCCAATACTTGGTCTAATAGAGAACTATATTTTTATAATTGCATTTTTCTGCGGTGATGGTAAACCAGACTGCTTGGATGATTTTCTCAAAGAATCTTTAAAGTTAAGTGGTGAAGGTTAACACTATAATGATAAAAAAATTAAGGTTACACTTATAGCATTCATATGTGATGCATCTTCTCGCTCTTTTTAAATGTATTAAATGTTAAATGTATACAAAGTCATACAGGATATTACTCCTGTGAACAATACTAAGTTAAAGGATTTTATAAAGAAAATAGAGTGGTTTTTATTCATAACAACCCATCAACTCCAAGATTAACTGAGGAGTTTAATTCCTTTTTGTACACATCATCAGAAATCTCTTTTTCCTTTAGCTAAACTTAAAATATCGTGTGTTTCTGATTTTATTTTGGATTATATGCACTTGGTTTGTCTTGGTGTAGTAAGACGCATACTTACTTTTTTAAAGTCTGGTCCAAAACAACACACAAACACACACACACACACACAAACACACACACACACATAAAATTAAAGAGTTAATGAAGAAACACTATTAAAGAGCTAAAAAAGTGAAATTTAAAAAAATTTATCTGAGAGATTTAAATTTTTATAACATTGTTTCTTTTCTTTATTATTTAGAAAACTTATTAAAACTTCCTTTTTAATAGTAAGTGATGAAGTAAAATATCTCAAATATTTAAAATATTAAACAGAACTGCCTACACAGTTATTTTAATGCTGTTTTTAATTCCTTTTTTCGTTTTATTTGTCTATTTTTTTAGACAAATTAATGCTCTTCTTTGTCTTTATTAACATAATTATTAATCTAATGGGTTTTTTTGTTCCTTTTCATTCCTTTATAAGTTTTTAAATTAAAAAAAGTTGTCTTTTGTTATTGCTACCTATTTCTGTTATTTTGTTGATATTTTTAAATTTTTTTTTCATGGTTTAGTTTTACACCATGATTTGGGCAAGAGCTAGAAGATGTTTGCCTAGAAGATGGATAGATACAGATAAAAAAAATGTTATTCTAGCTTGCAGGTGTATCTTATCATAGACCGGTTAAAGATGAATTGGATATGGATGAAACATGGGACAAATATAAACTTGTTAAAATCAAGTTTGAGAGTGGTATTAAATTTTCACACAAACCTATGTCTATATATATATATATATATATATAGAAGATACAGCAAAGGATGACAACTTTGTTGGTACTTAAAGTTTCATACCGGCGTGCCGGCAATCATCAGCCAAAATGCATAATGAAAAAAACGTTACAAAAAGAGAACATTAAAAAAAAACGAAAAAACCGTTAAAAATGTCGTTAAAAAAGAATTGTTCTTTTTAATGGCTTCAAATTAGTCTTTACTGTCAAATGACGCAAGCATGTATTTATTCATATGCCTACACTTACTAACCAGCTCTTGCTTTTTATTTAATAAATTTGCGCCTCTATAGATGGCAATTTCAGTTTTTTCATTTAAACATAGAGCGCATCTTCTTGTGCTTGGTTGATAAGGTTGGCATTTCCTGATTATACTCCATTTAATAAAAGGTTTTCCGTTTTTTTCTTTTATGCGCCACACTTCCTTGGATAGTTCGGTGTCGTTTTTGTATTTTACAGTATTGAACGACTTAATGTGGTTTGCATAACGTAATTTAAAAGGCGGTTCACTTATGCCAATATATATTTTATCTAAATAGTTCGGAAGGTCTGAAGAAATAACAGCTTTGTAAAGCATGTTTTCTGTTAGGCAAAGTTGATTTAGTGGACAATGCAACCTGTTGATACAATTGCAGGATTTCTTATTTTCATCTTCAATATCTTCGATGATTTTTTGGTTATGCCAGTTTATTATAGATTTTAAATTCGGCATGCAGCTGTAACTGACTTTCAAAGTGTTTCTATTGAATATTTTGTTCAAAATATGCTTAGATGGAAAATGTTTGTCTACCAAATTAAGAAATGATTTGCCAACTTTTGTGATCACATTTTTGCTAAATGGTGGGTTGAACCATATAATGTTACGCTTTCGATTATACTTCTTTCTGGTATTATTATTAGGAGTATTGTTATATTTTAATTTATGACTATATCCTGCTTTATTTAATGCCTCCTCATAACACTTAATAGCTTTGCCGAATATTTTTTCACTGGATGAAAGTCTTGATAATCTGCGTTCCAATGAAATGGGTATTTGCTTAATAATATTCGGAGGATGGTTTGATTCCTTATGAATATAGTTTATTTGATTCCCTGGCTTGCTATAGGGTTGGTAAGTAGAATCGTTTAAGTTCAAAGTAATATCTAGGTAGTTAACGATTTTAAGATTGCATTTAATGGTAATGTTTAATCCATATTCTTTAAGCATTTTTGTGATTGTTTTCTTGACTTTTTCCAATTCTGGGCCACTTAGATTTTCAAAAACCGCCAAACCATCGTCTCTGTAAATACCTATAAAATTTTTATTATAAACGGATGATAGCTTATCTAACAGAAATAGCCCCACTAATTCGCAAACTTCAGCCCCGTCAAATGCCCCCATTGTTACATCAAATAAACCGCATCCTTTTTTCATCCATGTCTCATTTCTATGAAACAGAAGAGATTTTCTAGAGTGGTATACTATTCTTTTTTCTTCAGCTGTAATACAAACGAATTTCTCAGCAAAGGACATCACTATTCTCAACAGTTCTTCACTAATTGTTGGATAAAAATCGTTAATATCAAAAACGACGAATTTCTGTAGCTTCTTATTCGGAATGCTTTTAAACCAATCTATTACGTTCTGCGTGTTTTTCCATTGATTTAGATTCAACGTGCCCCTTATAGTATTGTTTATTTTGTCTAAAATAGATTTGCTTATTTTTCCCAACTCGTTTTTTGCAGGATTTATTAACCGTACGCTAGGGTTATTTACAAAATTCTCTTTGTGATCTTTAAGTGTTATAAAAGCGCTAGTTTCACCATTGATTGCCGGCACGCCGGTATGAAACTTTAAGTACCAACAAAGTTGTCATCCTTTGCTGTATCTTCTATGTAATTGCTCTTGCCAGCAGGCTATTGAGCACTCTCGAGTGAAGAAGTCTTTTACTAATCATAAATATATATATACATTTGCTCCAAACAAGTCGAGCACTCTACGAAATTTTTCATTCTCGCGATGGAGAAAGTAAACTTTGAATACTCAATGAAAAAATATTCCCATTCCATCAGAAAAAAGTTATGAAATTAAGCTAATGGAGAAAATTGAATTAGTCATAAAAAGAATGCGTTGGAAGGCTATATGCTACAAGAACAAAAGCCAAAATCAAAAAGAACAAAAAGAAGAAGAATGGCATGGTCTAAAAACATTCAATGTCCACCGCAAGTGAAAGAAATGGTTGCTTTTGAAAACGAATTAGTTGAAGTAGTGAAAAACATTAAATTTAGAAATGTACGCAGCACATTCCAACAAAGCATAAAAAGGGACATAAAAAATATGAGGAATTCGACGCTTACAATGACACATGCAGACAAGTCATTTAATTTGTACAGATTAAAGAAAGATGAGTACAAAAAGCTGATAACTAACTCCATTACAACAAGTTATAAAAAGGTTAATAATAATATTAAAAACATAATAAATGCCGAAGGTAAGGAAATCATGGCAGGCACAACCGAATTAAACAAGATGCATATCAATGGTGAAACTAGCGCTTTTATAACACTTAAAGATCACAAAGAGAATTTTGTAAATAACCCTAGCGTACGGTTAATAAATCCTGCAAAAAACGAGTTGGGAAAAATAAGCAAATCTATTTTAGACAAAATAAACAATACTATAAGGGGCACGTTGAATCTAAATCAATGGAAAAACACGCAGAACGTAATAGATTGGTTTAAAAGCATTCCGAATAAGAAGCTACAGAAATTCGTCGTTTTTGATATTAACGATTTTTATCCAACAATTAGTGAAGAACTGTTGAGAATAGTGATGTCCTTTGCTGAGAAATTCGTTTGTATTACAGCTGAAGAAAAAAGAATAGTATACCACTCTAGAAAATCTCTTCTGTTTCATAGAAATGAGACATGGATGAAAAAAGGATGCGGTTTATTTGATGTAACAATGGGGGCATTTGACGGGGCTGAAGTTTGCGAATTAGTGGGGCTATTTCTGTTAGATAAGCTATCATCCGTTTATAATAAAAATTTTATAGGTATTTACAGAGACGATGGTTTGGCGGTTTTTGAAAATCTAAGTGGCCCAGAATTGGAAAAAGTCAAGAAAACAATCACAAAAATGCTTAAAGAATATGGATTAAACATTACCATTAAATGCAATCTTAAAATCGTTAACTACCTAGATATTACTTTGAACTTAAACGATTCTACTTACCAACCCTATAGCAAGCCAGGGAATCAAATAAACTATATTCATAAGGAATCAAACCATCCTCCGAATATTATTAAGCAAATACCCATTTCATTGGAACGCAGATTATCAAGACTTTCATCCAGTGAAAAAATATTCGGCAAAGCTATTAAGTGTTATGAGGAGGCATTAAATAAAGCAGGATATAGTCATAAATTAAAATATAACAATACTCCTAATAATAATACCAGAAAGAAGTATAATCGAAAGCGTAACATTATATGGTTCAACCCACCATTTAGCAAAAATGTGATCACAAAAGTTGGCAAATCATTTCTTAATTTGGTAGACAAACATTTTCCATCTAAGCATATTTTGAACAAAATATTCAATAGAAACACTTTGAAAGTCAGTTACAGCTGCATGCCGAATTTAAAATCTATAATAAACTGGCATAACCAAAAAATCATCGAAGATATTGAAGATGAAAATAAGAAATCCTGCAATTGTATCAACAGGTTGCATTGTCCACTAAATCAACTTTGCCTAACAGAAAACATGCTTTACAAAGCTGTTATTTCTTCAGACCTTCCGAACTATTTAGATAAAATATATATTGGCATAAGTGAACCGCCTTTTAAATTACGTTATGCAAACCACATTAAGTCGTTCAATACTGTAAAATACAAAAACGACACCGAACTATCCAAGGAAGTGTGGCGCATAAAAGAAAAAAACGGAAAACCTTTTATTAAATGGAGTATAATCAGGAAATGCCAACCTTATCAACCAAGCACAAGAAGATGCGCTCTATGTTTAAATGAAAAAACTGAAATTGCCATCTATAGAGGCGCAAATTTATTAAATAAAAAGCAAGAGCTGGTTAGTAAGTGTAGGCATATGAATAAATACATGCTTGCGTCATTTGACAGTAAAGACTAATTTGAAGCCATTAAAAAGAACAATTCTTTTTTAACGACATTTTTAACGGTTTTTTCGTTTTTTTTTAATGTTCTCTTTTTGTAACGTTTTTTTCATTATGCATTTTGGCTGATGATTGCCGGCACGCCGGTATGAAACTTTAAGTACCAACAAAGTTGTCATCCTTTGCTGTATCATCTATGTAATTGCCAGCAGGCTATTGAGCACTCTCGAGTGAAGAAGTCTTTTACTAATCATAAATATATATATATATATATATATATATATATATATATATATATATATATATATATATATATATATATATATATATATATATATATATATATACATATAAACAAAAAGACGTCTTTAACACGACTAAAAGATGTCTTATGTGTGCTGTTTATATTCAGTAAAACGTCTTGAATAAAGCGTCTTTAGTCTTAGACAAGACGTTTTTAAGCTGTCTTCAGTAAATCAACTTTAAACATTCTTGAGTAAGACGTCTTTTTGACGGACAATGTAGATCTTTTTAAGACATCTTTAAGACGTCTTTTTCAATCTTGAAAAAAAAGTCTTTAAGACAACTAAAAGACGTCTTTTTGTTTTCTTCTAACGCTATTTCACTTATTTATGTGAAGAGTTTGTGAATCATCTTGTGTAGAGGTAAAGGGATCTCAAAATGTTAGGTGTTTTTAAAGATTTTGTTAAGCCCCAAATATTTGAGCATATACTTTGTTTTTACTTTTAAGAGTTGAAATAATACTCCTGCCAGATTGCCAAAAAATTTTAGTAGTTTTTAATACAATTTTCATATGCCTTTAGATAAATATTTAGGACATGCTTTTTTCGTTAGGGACCTTAGAATGCCAGGTTTAATAATAGGTAGTATTGTTGCCAATATTGCTTAGTTTATCATGAATTTCTGTATATATTATTTATTTTCAATGCTGAATATATTTTTAAATGTTTTGTTCACTTATCTTTTATACTTTTTGCATTCCACTATACAATGCTAGGTTGAGGGACCTCAAAACGCTAGGTTAATGAAAGCTAATTAACATTAAAAGGGACCTCAAAACGCTAGGTTAATGAAAGCTAATTAACAAAAAAAAGTTGTTTGCATTCAGTTTCTTCTCGACATTATAAAATGAATATTCTGCTTATAGTTTCGTCACAAAACCTCATTCAAAACACACTTTAGTGTGTTTTTTTTGTTTGCTTTTGAAAAAATGAATAAATTAAACTAAAGTGCGTTTACTAAAGTAAAGTGCAAGTACAAAAGTGTGTTTTGATATTCCTTTCAGTAAAGAATAAATAAGAAATGGGAAAGTCCTTTAGAACCAACAAGCAAATCAAGATGCAATGTTCTAAGAGATGTCATAATGATGAAAAGTAAGCAGTTAAGTGGTGCAAAATCAACAATAAACGTGGTTGGGCCACAATCAATTCAGGAAAATTTCCACTAATTAAGGATCTTAGAACAATTAATAAACGAATTGATGGTTTCATTGCAACTGGAAACGAGAAGGAATATTGTTCAATTTTTACAAAAGATGAAGAAGAGTCGTTAGTCTCTTATATAAGAAACAAGATTAGGTAATATCTACACATAATTGAGAAATGAAAATTTATAAACTGTAATAAAATCCTGGTTTTTTAATATTTTTCATTAAGAAAACTAAACTTATACTATTAAGTTTTCTTGTATTATTATTTCAATGATATATTTAGGTGCCTACAAGGTTTGAACAGGTTGGAGTTGACAAGGATAATGTTGAATGTTTTGGAAGTAAGAAAGCAAGCCAGTAGAAACCTTCGTTGACGTCAGATCACTAAGCTATCACCAAATGCTTAACAAGCAATCCGAACAAAGAAGCTTAGCAAGTCTTTTGGAAGCGATGGGATGCAAAATATCAAAAGAACATAGCCAAAAAGAGACAAGGAACTGTATCCATAAATCGTGCCCTTAACTTGCTGAAGAACGTGCCCTTAACTTGCTGAAGAACGTGCCCTTAACTTGCCAAATTAGCTGAAGAACTTATAGAATGTAATATTTTCATTGATGCAAATCAATTAGAAACAGGTGTATGTCAGGGATATATAGATACCACTAGGATTTACAATCACGATGATTGTAAATCCTAGTGGTATCTATATATCCCTGCCAAACCCTCCAGTTTATAAAAAAAAAAGATAAAAAGTAATAACTTAAGTTTGTTATATAGTTTTTGATTTGGTACCTCAAAACGTTAGGTGCAGCACCTCAAAATGCTAGGTATTTAAAAAAGCGATTTTAAGAAAATTTGACTTATTCTGCGCACGCATCTTTTTATTCTGCGCACGCATCATTTTATTCTGCGCACGCATCTTTTTATTCTGCGCACGCATCTTTTTATTCTGCGCACGCATCTTTTTAGCACTGTTTTTAGAGTCTTAAGGCAACATTTCTGATAAGGTTCTGCAAACTTATTTTTAGAAGGGATTGAAATATTTAAACTTATTTTAAAAAAATAAGTTTATTGCTTATAGACTATTTTCAACGTCTTCGTAATTTAGATTATTTTGTAAGGATTAATTGTAAGATTTTTTTGTTAATGATTTAACATTATATTCTTTAATCAAATTATTCAACACTTTTAGAATTTAATTAAAAAAATCGAGTTCTATGTTGGTTAAATTCAAACCTTACATTCTGAGGTCCCACTGCATTCTGAGGTCCTTTTACCTGTATATTTTTATCGGTCGTCGTTTTTATTTTAGTTCTCCCTCCTCACAGTAAAAATACGCGACCGATGGTCAAACTAAAGTACGA
This sequence comes from Hydra viridissima, assembly GCF_058129835.1. Classification (NCBI taxonomy): domain Eukaryota; kingdom Metazoa; phylum Cnidaria; class Hydrozoa; order Anthoathecata; family Hydridae; genus Hydra; species Hydra viridissima. Next base: position 6,728,260 of record NW_028324307.1, on the reverse strand, counting down.
TAATTAATCTAAAAAACCTTTACTGAAATTTTGGAAAAACAAAAATATCGAAATTCTTACGAAGTTTCTCGAGGTACAATGTAGTTCGATGATTTATCACGAGATTTCACTGTAAATACGAAGTATTTCTAATAATACGAGGTGTTTGATTAAATTTCGATGGTAATCTGTAAAAAGAGTGAATTAATTGTAAAAACCGAATTAGATTAAATACTCCATCGGAAATTAATTTCCGAAGGAGAGAAAACTATTAAAGCTGTAAAAGCTGTAATTTGATTAAAGTTTTTACTTATAGTTCCTACAAACCAATTAGGGATAGCATTTTTACTTACTTTGATATTAAAGAGTTACTTTTAAACAAATATTACTTTACATAAATGAGATTGTATATTGCACCTCCAATGTTATACCATTCCTCACCATCGTATCACATTGGAGTCACCTTTGTAAACTATTTCTCACATCGGAATTTACGCATTTAAGCAATTTCCGACGGCGGGATGCTCTAATAAATTCAATAGTTAAAAGAACTTCACTTTCAATTTATTATAAAGATAAACTTTGTAGAGAATTCAAGTCTCAAATTCTAAGTTTACTAAAGTCTAAAGTTTACTTCAGTTGAAAAATTCAAAATATTGGTAATGAAAACATTAAAACAATTGTCTGTAAGAAAATTGTCGCCGATGTTTCGGGCCGATCAAGTAAAACGATGCCGAAGTTGACATTACTTAAGTAATGCGTCAGTTTTGCGCACGCTTAGTATCATTACGACTGCGCATTGTAATCATTCACAGAACAAGTCATTTATAGGTGTGTTCGCAGACATCAAGCTGATTATATTTTCCGATGGAACATAATTTATTTGTCGGTCTGACATCGGGCCGATCAAGTAAAACAATGCCGATCTAAAGCTGATATAAAAAATGTCAGCAAGACATCGGGCCGACGTCCATGTTTTATCTGGGTTATGTCCTAATTGAGCTAAATTTGTTAGTTTTAAAATAGAGGAAATGTATTTAGCCTTGATCCTCCATTTCTTTCTGATTTTTCCATATTTGTTTCATGATGTGAAGTGCTAAAAATAGTCTAAACATCAGAAATCTAAAACATCAGAAATCTAAAAATCATAATCTATATGTTGTAGTTCACAATGATTATGATATATTTTCATACAGACTGTATAAAGGTGTTTGGCTTTGACATAAACATGGCAATTGTTTAACTTTTTTTTTAAGATCTACAAATAAAATATTTTTCTCTATTTTTAAACTGTCGTGTTTCAATGCCTAATTCCCTGTTTCGCTGTTTTTTCTGCCATCTGACACATTTTACAGTTGCTGTTGTGTGGATGTAAGTCAGAAAATAAAGACAGCTATTTTTGTTAGTTTGAAAGAAATAACTTCTATTTTGATTTTTAGAGTAACACTCATTGGAGTACTCGTTCATTCCAAGCTATATTTCGCATATTCTGCACATAAATGTTAAGCTTGTATCATGAATTTCCATCTAAAAAATTTAGAATTATTTAAAGAATTCACAAACAAGTTTAACAATTTAAGTTGTAATTTCAATTCAATCGACAAGCAGCTTTTTCAGTAAATGATAACAAGGTAATTCCATGTAAAAGTAGGACAGTCTATCTATCAACCCCCATAGATTTTCATTAAATTTTAACCAGTGGTATCTATCAATAAAACATGAAAAAATGCTATATTTGAGCTCCCAACTCCAATTCTTTCAAAAGTTATGTTTTAAAATTTAGCCTAAAATGAAATATCTTTTGTTTAAGTCCACCATGATCTATTTTATAGCATCACCTTTTTTTGAATAATTCAAATTCTACTGGAAGTAAACAGCTAAAAATCAGTACCTAACCATTTTTGAGGGTGCTAAATCTAAATACGTAGAGAAAGTAACACACACAACATTTTTTGATAGTTATTTTTTAATTTTAAAATGGCGAAGAAAAACTTTCTGCTTTTCTACTATGGGTTATACTTTCACTAATTCCTAGAGCTGCCCACCTCCCATGGGTTTGAATTTTTTTCAGATAAAAGAAGAGATGTTAAATTATCTTAACATAAAAGATGGTTTTGGCATTTCGAATCATTATGATGATATGCTATTATGAACATTAGACTGAAAATGCCATTTTTATGGCCCGTGCTCACCATGTGGATATTTTAGGGCTACCTTTTCCTGAATAATTTAATTTATAGTGGAAGATATTGACTGAAAATTGGTGTTTGACCACTTTTTAGGGCAGTGAATCCAAAGATAAAGAGAAAATAACCCAATTTAAAATTGCAGAATTTAAAAGTTTAAAAATGGACTTTGTTTTTATCAAGATTTCTGTGATGTTTTTATCAAGTTTTCTAAATGTAGTTATGTGAAATTATCTGTGATATATTGTCTAAAAATTTTTTTAAGTTTTTGTAGTTCCGATTTTTTAACACCTCGATAGCCCGCCTGATAACAGCGGAATTTTTCTTGCATATTGTCATAGGCAATCCATGACGAAATCGCTGCAAGTCTGAAGAATTGTGAAATTGCACGTTTGTGATTTTCCCCGTGGTTTTCAGTTGTTCAAATTGGCGTGGAATTAAATTTAAAGTTCTTTATAGATACTAGTGATCCTTGTTTATTATAGGAAACAGCCATTTTCCGAACAACCAACTTAAAATTTTTTAGAAGTATCCTAATTTTAAAAATGTTTGAGAAAGTCTTTGGAGGGCTGCCATTGACATTCACAAATTTTTTTAATATTCAGGAGCATTCTTATAATAAATGCGTATATTCTTACGAGAGTTTTCTTTACTAAAAAGATTTTTTTGAGTTCTTTTCTCTTTATGGTTGTTTCGTTTTCTCATACTATCTTATTGACAAACGGGATTTTTTTTAATAAAAAGTTTTCATCAAACTTAACGATGTTGATTAAATCTTGAGAATATTGTCACAAGGAGAAAACATAAAATTTAAGCTGAAAAACTTTGGATTCGTTTCGTTTTGCATTAATTGCAGGGCGTAATATTATTTATCGTTTTATTTAACCTAGGGGTTGTATATTAATCGGTATTTTGAATCAATCGATATACGATTAATTTCGGTAATCGATTAATTTTCAATTAATTTTAAAAAATGAATTTTTACAATTTACAAAATTTCTTTTTCAAATATTAATGCTGTAGCCCTTCACGTCAATAATACTGCTAACTTTGTGAGTGTCAGTATACCCCAACAATCAAATGGAATTGTTGAAGAAAGTTCATCAACTGCATTGAATAATAATATAATTGTCACTGTCTCTTCAGTTTACCCACTGTGTGTGTAACAGCCTTTAATATTAGTAAGTTGCACTAACATTGCTTCAATTCTTGATGAAAATATTCTTAGAAAAATAAGTGATTCAGAAAAAGTTAACTTCTTAGACAATTGTTGGAAACCATCTGCAAATTTCATATTTGAAAAGGAGAGTTTCACAATTGCTCAAGGTAAGACAAAAAATTTCTTTTAAATCAAAATGGTTTGCTAATTTCAAATGGCTGAGATACAGTAACGAAAATAGTTACAAAGGTGGATGGTGGATTGCCTGTGTATTATTCTTGAGAGTATCTGAAAAAGAGAAATTGGGTGTTTTTTTTAAAACACCATTTTTAAACTACAACAAGTCTAAGGAGCTTCTAAATAGCCACGAATCAAAGGCATATCACCAAATGAGTATGAAACGGTTATCAACTACCAAGGCACACTTAGTAAATCCAGCATTGCATATCGACTCAGCTATTAATTTAATGACTGCTGAAAATATAAAAAATAATCAAAGGGTGCTTCCAACAATTATTGAAGCCGTCATGTATTGTGCACGCCAACAAATTGCACTGCGAGGCCATCGGGATGATGCCATTAAATTTTCTGAAAATCCGACAACAAATGAAGGGAATTTTATTGCCCTGATCCGTCTTTTTGCAGAGCAAAATCCATTTTTAATGGAACGAAAAACGCACTATATACTAACAAAACTATTAAAAATGAGATAATCAAAACTGCCGCTAACTTGATTCGTGACTATTTTTGTAAGTGTCTAAAAGCTTGTCAACATTTTTTGATAATTGCCGATGAGACAAACTAAAATAGTCGAGAACTCATTTCGGTCTGTATTCGTCTTCTTGACACATTTAAAGAAAAGCCTAAAAAGATAGAAGTTGTAATTCGATTGGTGGAGACTGAGAGAATCACAGGAAAGTCTATTGCACTGTCTATCAAAAATGCACTAGAAGAAGAAAGTATTAACATCAAAGATTGCAAAGGACAAGCATATGATAAAACGGCGTCTATGAGTTCAGACAGAAAAGGGGTACCGACTTTTGTTAAAAAATGGACACCATATGCAGACTATCAAGGATGTGTCTTTTACTCCCTAAATCTAACAATTGGCTATGGATGTGAGATTTCATCTATTAGAAATATGATTGATTCTTGCCAACAACTGTTTTCATTTTTTGATAACTCACCAAAGCGACAACGCTTTCTCCAACGAATTATTTCTACTCAAGCGCCTAAATTAAAAAAGACAAAGTTGGAGAACCTTTGCAAAGCATAATGGCTTTCATCAAGAGTGCGAATAATGTAAATGCAAAGTTCATCAATAGTATTTAATGTTTCACAGCACATTCAATACTATTGATGAACTTTGCATTTACATTATTTGCACTCTTGATGAAATTGTAACACCATCAAATGACATTGATCTCTATAATGATTTAGAACCAAAAAGTTGGAATTGGGATTCCAACTTTTTGCGTTCTAAATCATCATAGAGATCAATGCGTTGAGAACAATTTTTGTTGAATGACAATCACGCAACTACTTCAGCAACATGTTGACTCCACATTCTTTCCAAATATTCGTGAGTTATTTCTCATTCTGCCAACTTTGCCTATTGGCAGTTGTGAGGCGGAGCGTTCATTCTCTTGTGTACGCCGCATTCATTCATATTTACGAACAACGACGACAACTGATAGATTGTCAGATTTGTGTGTGATTGGGATGCGTTGTAACAATTTACACGATTTTGTTTCAACAGGAAAAATTGCAAATAACTTCATTACACTACCTCCTCGAAAGATGCAAGCACAATCTCTTTTTTTATGACTGTGTTTAGTAGTTTATGTTTGTATATTATGTTTCAATGAATAGATAATGTGCTTTAGATGACAAACAATTATTTCTAATACATGGAAAAAATCATAAAATTTTTTAAGTTAAAATCAAGTTTTTTTTTGTAATAGAGCCACCCCCTCCTTCAAAATCTTGGATCCACCACTGAAAGTGTATTGCTACTCATAAAGGTTTTATTTCTCTTTCTTCGTCAGAAATGATCTTAAAAGACCTGAGTTAATAATAGTATTATCATATAAACTAGTTCGTAACTTAGTAACAAACAAACCAGCAGCGCTAAAACTTCTATCTGCTTTTATGGAAGATGGGGGATGACTAAGCATGGTGTTGTAAATCTTTTCTAAAAAGGCTGGCCTTTTTCAATTGTTTTCAAGTACTGCTATTTCACATTTAATACAAGCCGAAATTGCTTGAACATATGAATTGAAAGTTAGTCTTTAGCTCTTTAAATCTTCTATTAATGAAGTTGTAGGTGTTAAAAAATTTCTGCCAGCTCTTCAGCTTTAGTTTTTTTTTCTCATTTGTTCGGTGTTAGAAGTGGATTCAAATTCTGATGCTACTTAACTTTCTTGTTCACTATTCCTTTGGTTATCCTTATGTAGAAATAGAAGTACATATATTTCTCTTGCTGTTTTAGCAATTTCCTTTTTGTTTGGATACTATAAAAGATTATCTGATGATTCTGAACCTGGTTTATAGGCACCCGGATAATGTAATTAGCAAAGTAAACCAACTATATTACAATTTCTTCTTTGATTAATTCTCTCAGAGAAAGTAGTAAATAAATTTTGACCTATACTGGTATTTTTCTCATTAAGATTTTGAAGTAAAAACAATATAATTCTATTAGATCTTATCAGATTACAGTCTATTTTCCCCAATGCCATAACACTTAGCTCTACAACATCAAGAGCCTGAACAATATCAGAGATGTGTTTTTTTTTTCTTTTAAAATTATATCTGTTCTAGATATATCAGCAAATGCATTTTCTATAACATTTTTTAATTCTAAGAATTGTTTGAACATACTGATTAGAGAGTTCCATCTTATTTTAATATTCAAAATAAGCTTAAACACATTTCCAAAATCAGTTCTAAAAATAAAACATCTTGATTGTTTTACGAATTATGACTTAAGAATACCATAGTTCTCATTAAACTGGATTTCCTCATTAACAGGGTTATTACCTTCTTCATTCCAGCATTCTTCATTGTCAGTGTCACCATCACAATCAGAATCAGCTTCTTCGTTTTCCTCATCCTCATCATTGATAAGTTACTTTTGAGTTGTTTCCATTATTACACTTTTTTTCTTACAAAGAATATCACATACTGCAAGATGAATTCCATAACATTGGCAAAGTTGGTGGATAACTCCCATTTCTCGTCCCATTTTCTTCATAACTGAAGCACTATTAGTGATACATCCAAATATATCAATGGTCAAGTTCAATCCAAATTCATTCAGTTTTTCAGTAGCGACAAAAACTGCTCTTTCTGAAGGCATTGAACCATTTATTCTAACCATTCCGATACCATAGTGTTATTTATCTGAACAATGTATATTAAGATTGAAGAATCTTCTAGTTCCACCTGAAGTCCAGTCATCAAGGAAAATTAAAAATCTTTTCCCATTTAATTTTTTTTGGTGAAGGTCATGAGCAACTTTTGGCTTCATTGGGTTTGCATAGTTGATTGTAATTGCCTTTATAGCATGACGATCATCAGGGATTTTTAGTCCTTGAGCTTTCTAGCCATGTTTAATATCTTTACTATTGAACAATGTTTCAAAAGAGATACGATCTATAGCTGTTAAATAAGCTAATACCTCTTCAGCTTTGTAACCTACTTTATTAAAGTATGCTGTAAAACTAGGCTGTATAGTTTTTGACTTTTTTGAAACAATTTTGGTTTGCAAAACTTTATGTTTGTGCTATAAGTGATACAGGAAGTTTGAAGATGAATAGAAATTAAGTTTGACTGAACAATTTTTGTACTTAAGTATTAGATTTGTCTTTATTTTCTGAAAATAAAGCTTCTAGAACGAACTTTTTCATACAACCTTGCAAATGGCGACCAGGCTATTTGTATTGCCGAACTGAAAATGTATAGTTTACCATTCTTAGCGGAACCAAATAAAAATTTATCAAAAAAGACCAGATTTTTTTTAATTTTAAAACGGCAAACTAATCGTTTGGATAATTATTGATTTATCGCTGTAATTTTTTTTGTTACAAAATTTCATTTGTTTGTTATGTGTACTAGTAAATCCACACATCCAGACAAACTTTAAGGAAGTTCAGTTTTATCTTAATTTTAAACATTAAGCAGTCGGTCTATTATTCGTAAAGACTTATAGTGACCAGATATTTCTTCTTAGTTTATCAATCTGCAGCTATTGAAGACAACAGGGAAAGATTTTCGCTTGGATATTGTCAGAAGTATTAGGTACCAGTACACGATGAAAAAGTTGCAAATACGAAAATTTTTGAAAATGAACATCTGTGCTTTTTCCCCTGGAGTCTTTAATAAAATTAAAGATACAAAAAAATGTTAAACACCAAAGTTCAATGTTTTGAATATTTTCACAACATGCTTCAGTAGTTTATTATATAAAGTGTCATGTAACAGGTGCTAATTACATATCTCATAAATATTGGATTGGATAATTGGATTAAAAAAAGAGCTAAATTGCTTTAAATAAAACTTATTTGTCGGTACCTAAACAATATATAAAAAAAGACCAACAAAATTTTAGAGAAAAAGATTATAGGTTTACAACGAAAGCCAATTTAGAGTTTATTAACACTCTTTAGCCAATATTCTTTCAGCCCAATCGAATTGCTATTTTCTATATAACTAAGTTACAATACAGAACTTGGTATTCAGTGCATTTAAATGTTTTCCTCCTAAAACCTCTATTTGCTTAAATTTTATATCTCTAAGCATTTTTTCAGTATTATTAAGTTGTTGTTATATAAGCACCTTGCAATCCAACATTGAGTATTTGGTTTATCTGAATGCTACTCTTCTTAAATGTCTTTTCGCATGTTTTCTATATTTGTAAACAATTTTTCAGCATTATCGAATTGCTAACGTTTACATAAGATTATTTTTATCCAAATTGAGCATTTAGATAATTTGCATGATTCTCTCATTTAACATCTTTTCGCAAACTTTTATTCATCCATAAAAACTGATTAAGCTCAAATTATAGTTAATTGATATTCCTAATTGATTAATCAATATTAATCATTATAAAATTGATTAATAAATGGATAATTTTCAATTGAATGATATTATAATTGAATGATTATCTCAGAATGTTTAATTTTTGTTTAAGCATCTTGCAATCCAGTATTGAGTAGTTAGTGTACCAGCATGCTTCTCTCCTAAAACATCTTTTTCCATAATTTCTAAATCTGTAAACAGTTTTTCAGCGTTTTCGAATTGTTTATTTTTATATACGCACATTGCAATCCAGTACTTAGTATTAAGTATATATTCATGTTTTTCTCCAAAAACTTCTCTTTACATAAATTTTACATCTCTAAACATGTTTTCAGCGATATCGTTTTGCTGTTTGTCATGTAAGCACCTAGCAAACCAGTATTGAGTATTTAGTGTATCCAGCATACATCTCTCCAAAAACTTCTTTTTGTATAAACATATCTCTAAACGTATTTGCAGCGCTATTGAATTGCTGTTTTTCATATAAACACATTGCAATCCAGAATTACGTATTTAATATAGTTGCATGCGTCTCTCCTAGAGCTTCATTTTGCAAAGTTTTTAAATCAGTAAACAATTGTTCAGCATTATGGAACTGTTTATTTTTATATAAGCACATTGTAATCCAGTAATGAGTATATAGTGTATCTGCATGCCGTTCTCCTAACACTTTTTTTTGCATATTTTTTACATCTCTAAACATTTTCTCAGGGATATTGAATTGTTGTTTTTTATATAAACACCATGCAAACCAGTATTGAGAATATAGTGTATATGCATGCATCTCACCCAAAACGTTGTTTTGTATTGTGTTTAAATCTGTAAACATTATTTCAGCCTTATCAAATTTTTTTACTTTTATTGAAGCAAGTTGCCATATAGTATTTAGTATTTAGTGTATATTCATGGATCTCTCCTAAAACTTCTTTTTGCAAAAGTTCTACATTTCTAAATAATTTTTTTTTCTCCTAATATTTCCTTTTGCATACTTACTAAATCTCTAAATATTATTTCAGCATTTTGGAATTGTTTATTTCTATATAAGCAAATTGCAATCCAGTATTGGGAATTCAGTGTATTTGCGTGCCTCAATCCAAAAACATTATTGTGGATATTTTCTACATCTCTAAACATTATCTCACCATTACCGAGTTGCTGTGAGTCACATAAGCACCTTGCAATACAGTATTGAGTATTTAGTGTATCTGCATGGTTCTCTCCTAAAACTTCCTTTAGCATATTTTCTATATCTAACTATTTTTCAGCATCATCGAGTTGTTGTTTTTCATATGATCATCTTGCAAACCAGCATTGAGAATTTAGTGTATATATGTTTCTCTCCTAAAACTTCTTTTTGCATTGTTTCTAAATCTCTAAATGATTGTTCTGCTTTATCAAATTGCTTATTTTTTTATAGGCATATTGATATCCAGTATTTAATATTTAGTGTATAATGAAGCTTCTTTTCTAACACCGCTTCTTGCATTATTTCTAAATATTTTTCCTGCATCTTCAAGTTGTTGCTTGTCATAAAAACACCTTGCAATCCAGAATTGAGTATTTAGCTTATCTGCATGGTTCTTCTCTAAAACATCTTTTTGCCTAACATTTTTTTATTATGGAACTGTTTATTTTTAGAAAAGCGAATTGCTATCCACCATGGAGTATTTATTGTATCTTTATAGTTATCTTCTAAAAAGTCTTCTTGCTTATTTTCTGTATTTCTATTCATTTCTTCAGCATTATTGAATTGTTGTTTATCGCATAAGCACATTGCAATCCAACATTTAATATTTTTTGTATCTGCATGCTTCTCTCCTAAGACTTCTATTTGCATATTCTCTACATCTCTAAAGATTTTTTCAGCGTTATCAAATTGTTTATTTTTATATAAGCAACATGCAATCCAGTATCGCGAACTTAGTATTTCTGCATGCTTCTCTCCTAACACTTCTTTTTGTTTTTTTTTCTATATCTCTAAACATTATTTCAGCGTTACCAAATTGTTGGCCTTCATATAAGCATCTTGCAATCAAGTGTTGAGTATTTAGTGTATGTACATGCTTCTCTCCTAAAGCTTCATCTTGTACATTTTTTAAATCTCTAAACATTTTTCCAGCTTCATCAAATTGTTTATTTCTATATAAGCACATTGCAATCCAGTACTTATTACTTAGTGTATATTCATGCTTCTCACCAAAAATTTCATTTTGCAAAACTTCTATATCTTTAAACATTTTTTCAGCGTTAACATATTGGTGTTTGTCATGTAAGCACCTTGCGATCCAATGTTTTATACTTATTGTATCTGGATGTTTCTCACCTAAAACTTCTTTTTGCATATTTTCAACATCTCTAAACTTCATTTCAGCATTATCAAGTTGTTGTTTCTCATAGTAACACCAAGCAATCCAGTAATGAATATTTATCATATAAGCATGCTTCTCTCCTAAAACCTCTTTTTGCATTGTTTCTAAATCTCTCAGCATATTTTCAGCTTTATCAAACTGTTTGGTTTTGTAAAAGCAAATTGCAATCCAGTATCGGGAACTTAATGTTTCTGCATGCTTCTCTCCTAACACTTCTTTTTGTTTTTTTTCTACATCTCCAAATATTATTTCTGCGTTTTCAAATTGCTGTTGTTTATATACGCATCTTGCTATCCAATATTGAGTATAAAGTGTATGATCATGCTTCTCTCCTAATACTTCCTTTTGAAGTGCTTCTAAATCTCTCAGCATTTTTTCAGCTTTATCAAATTGTTTCTTTTTATAAAAGCATAGTGCATTCCAGAATTGGGAATTTAATGTGTCTGCATGCTTCTCCCCTAACACTTCTTTTTGTTTTTTTTCTACATCTCTAAACATTATCTCAGCTTTACCAAATTGTTGTTCTTCATAGAAGCATCTTGCTATCCGATATTGAGTATTTAGTGTATGTACATGCTTCTCTCCTAAAGCCTCTTTTTGCATAGTTTCTATATCTCTCAGTATTTTTTTCGGCTTTATCAAACTGTTTGTTTTTATAAAAGCATATTGCTATCCTGCATTTCTTATTTAATGTATCTGTATGGTTTTCTCCTAGAACTTCTTTTGGCATAATTTTTACTTCCCTAAATATTTTTTCAGGGTTAACATGTCGTTTTTTGTCATCTAAATTTTCTAAGCTGCTTGAGTTTGAAAGTAATTCATTTTTTACGGAGGCTTTATATTTGAGGCACTTTATGTAATTTATTTTGATTCCTGCCTCTCTTAGTTTGTCTCTAAAGTATTCTTGCTTTGATATTTGATCAGCAGCATTTCCCTCTTCGGTCATCTTGATCCAACTGTTTTGATTTTCGATTGTATTTTTTAAATCCTCGTTAATGGAAACCTGTGCCTCATAGAAGCATTCGATGAAAAGCTCATGATCACTGTGTTCTGTAAAAGAAAGAAAGGAATATCTTCATTTTTTAATCTCAGAGAACGGTAGTTACTTTTTCTTTCTAATTTACTAACTTTTAAAGTCAAATGATATTTATGCAGAAAACTAGGAATCCCTTAGTCATAATTTAACTTAATTTTAAAAGTCGTTACTTATGGGAAATGTTTTTCTCAGGTAGCTTAATTTGTGAAAAGTTTTTAATATATTTTGGAAATGAATGATTAACATTTTTGAAAAGAAAAAGACTAAGTTTTGATTAACTCAGCATAGAGTTAAAAATTATTTTTGTTGAAAATGAAGTTGAAAAAAACCTAAACGATGCAATCAAATAATTTCAGAAAAATCAATTATTTGTAAATTATCATCAGTAACCAACATTAAAGTAAACCTTTAATAATAGACATTGAACTTTCTTTAAGGTGTAAAACAGATTATCAATTACTAGAATATGTATTGCCAAAGAATTTAAAAATTTTAGAAATTACAGACTTTTTTTTTACAATAGTTCCACAAGTTTAATAATCAATTTTAAAAATCAATTTGTAAATGAAATTCCATTTAACAGATAGGCTGATTTGTTAACGTTTTATTTTCATTTGTTACAAAGCAAGATGTGTTTTAATGATACTTTTTCTGAGGTTAACTCTTACACTATATGATAAAGAACATTTGCAGAAGAGTTTTTTATTCTTTCTTTAATGAAAATGTTCGACAAATAGGTAATATGTTTGTTTAATAACTTCATCACCTGTATATTATCTTGAAAGTTTTAGCTTAAAGTTTTAGCGTTCCTAGAGTTCTCAGATAAAGATAAGATAAACTCAATAAAGTTCCTTCGAAAAATGTAATTTGAATGAATTTTTTATTTGAGTACTCGAGGAATATAACATTATGCGTGGTCGAGGTTAATTAGAATGAAAAGTTTATCAACCAATGCTTTGAAGATGTAGATTGCATAATCATTTTAAGGCGGAAATAAATATTAAAAACCTTGTTGATGCAATTTTTTTTAACATTTTTTATAAAAAGTTTTTAAAAATCTATTTTTGCGCAATTATAGTTATATACAAGGGATTGGAGTATAAGGGGATAAATCATTATGGTAAATAAATCACTATAGCTTTATGCCTTTAAAAAGCTGCTTTTTGGTTGTTTTTCTTTTATAAATAAGCACATATCAATCCAATATTTAGTAATCAGTGTTACGTTAAGCAACTTTGGTTCATTTAAGACACAAGGAGTATCGATACACGAATCATAATCGAACTGTATAAGCAATCTAATCTTGTTATCATTCCTCAACACAACTTTAAAACAATGCCATTAACATTTACTCGTAAAACAATTTAAATAAAAACTCGTAAAAAGATTTTAGCAATCGCAGTAATTGTTTTATTTCAGAAGTAGCTAAGAAAATATATACAAACTGATGCTTAAAAGACAAATATGTTTTACTACTAAAAAAAAATGTGTCTTACCCCAGATGTCTCTGAGCCAAAAAGCCGGTTTGTGTAAAGGTTCCTTTAACTTGAAAATTAAATTCAAAAAGCTTCTCTCGTTGCAGTGCACAAGACCGCCAATGAAGGGCAAGCAGTAACGCAATCTTTCGTTTTTAATAATTTCATGACAACTAACGCTGAATAATACATGAACAGAGGCGCAAAACTTCATTAAAACCAAATGAACAAACTCATATTGTTGACTTACGATAGATTTTTTTATAAAACCAAGCGGTTCAAAACCATTTTCATCTAGAACCAAGCCAACCTCACTTAGTGAAATGTTTGATTTTCCTTTGTCCAATAGAACGAAGGCTACTTCACAGACCTTTAAAATATGATGCTGATAAATTCGCATTAGCTGAAGTAATGGTTCTTTCGTTTTGCAGTTTTGTTGCACAAAGTGTAGGAAAAGTAGCGCGTGTAGTTCGGTCATAGTTTTGACATACTGAATGTTTAAAGTGAGCAGCATTGAAGAAACTGCTTTCAAATAAAGTGATACAGAGAGCATAGCCGCCTCATTACGAGATAATGTATATAGTTTTTTTATGTCAGCTTTTAGAGTTTTACTCCCCAACAGATCTTCCAAGAAACTCTTTGTTCCACTAATGTTAAACCCCATAACTTGCATGATCAATGCACCTTTATAATCTTTAATTGTGCTCCAGTATCTCATTGCAACAGAGACATTTCCACTTATAACACATTTATATGTTTCTGAACTAAAGACATCTTCAAGCGCGGATATTATAGGAATGGTGTTTGATGGTTTTCGATTAATTAATTGCTCTATGTAAACGAACTCATCTAATCCATCTATAATAAACATCGTGGCATTAAACGAAGAAAGGTTGTATCCTTTCAGAATATTCTTGTAAAATTTCTTTATGAGTTGTTTCATGTTTGAAACATTTTGCAATTTGTTGAATCTATTGAACTCGAAATAAAATACAAAGTTTAAATCTTTCCAATGTAATCCGTTTGACCACTGATAAAGACAGTTTTGCAGAAAGTTTGTTTTCCCGATACCTTTAGGTCCTGAAATCAAAATCAAACGTGAGGTTCTATCAAATACCTCCTCGCATTTTATTTCTTTGTAAGTGTTTTGTTTATGACAAAAGTACTCCCATTCGTTAAAGTCATCAGTAACCGCCTTTAAGTCTGAATCTTCTACTAATGCTAACTTTAAATTGTTAACGACAGGGTTGGGATCGTTTCTTTGACTCTGTTTATGCCGACATGTCCCGTAAGTGTTTCGATAATATGCCTTCAGCTGATCACTTGCATCTAAACAAGAAGTATGTGAAGTGACAGGACTAAAGTAAATGAACTGCGTAAGTTTTACTTTCCTCGAAAAATTTAAAAATGTTATGTAAATTGCTGTCTTTGAATAAACTGTTCTTACACTATCTAACAAGAATGAGCATTCTTAAAGAAAGAGTAATAATTTTCTAATAAAGTTTTTGCAACTTTATTAGAAAATTATTATAAATGCACTCAGTTCTTCATATTATTTAAACATTATTTTATTTTATCATCATTTTATCTAAATCTCTTTTTTTTTATTAATTCAAAGGACAGAGGATTCTTTAATGATGCAGTTGACAAACTGTTCAGAGAGTATTTTATGGAAATGGGCTTGATAGAAGGTTAACAACTTTTAGTTTTTTTAGTTTGATTTAATTTAATTTAACTGAATTTAATTTAATTGAACTGGATTTAGTTTAACTGAACTGAATTTAATTGAAATGGAATTGAACTGAGAGGAAGCAATTCGGATTTTCCTATACTAAAGTTATTTTAACAGATGTGTTTATGTTTTAAGACTAGCTTTAGATATCAAAACGCCCGAAAGTTACTCTGAGAATGTTTGCATGTGAGAATCTGTATTTAATTTTGGTTTAGTTTGAAACTAGTTTTAAGATGGATAAAAATCAACAGCATAATTAAAAATTCCAGAAAAGTGTTTCAGTATATTTCAAGTTTATTTTGGAGAGGCTAACACAATAAGGCTGCTAGGATTAGAAAATTGGTTAATTTAATTTGTTTTAAAACTAACGAAAAGCGAAAATCTAACGAAAAGCAAAAAATATTAAATTTCTTCATTCATCAAGGAATAAATTTGTATTAAAGTTTAATATTAGATAGAAGGTATTGATAATAATGAAAGTTTAGAAGATAAAAGGTAAGGAGGGATCTTATTTCTTAAGCAAATAACTTTAAAAATCAAATTTCTAAAAACAGGGCCCATTTAATGTAGAACCTTTAAGCAGTGAGTTCGTGTATAATCAAAGCAGATTCAAGCAAGAAAAGAAAGAGCTTTTTTTAAAATCACTTTATTTAGGTACAATATTGGGTGTTTCATAAATTCTGTACGTGCTTTTGATTGAAATATTTAAACAAGTAACAAAGAAAGAATGTTTTTTATAGCTTTATTCAATGGTATAATACATTTTAATTGTTCATGAAGTTTACCAATTATAGTGTGTCTGTCTTTACATGCAATATTCTTCAAGTTGCCCCATGGGAAGATGTCCGGAGGAGAAAGGTCGGGAGAACAAGAAGACCAATTGATTAGGTCTTGTCTGCTGTTTCATCATTATGTGAACGTTCAATCAAGCCAGTTTCTAACCTGTCAGAAATAATGGGCATCTAGTTGAAAATATGCGCCAAGTAACATAGCTGAAGATATAAAAACTCTTCAGGCATTTGTAGATATGAACCATCTATGACCGAAATTTCGAAAATATGCGAACAAATAAGACCACCTGAAGTTACTCCTCACCACATCATTATTCCACTCTTTGAGTTGTGCACAAGTGTTTGTTGTTTTTATTTGAGGAGGCCCAAGACTAACAATAAACACGGTTAGTAGAACCGTTCAGTATTGATTGGCGCTTGTTTCACTAAATCATCTGGTTTAGCAAGTTGAAAGTTTCTTTAAACTTTGACAACATAGTCTCAAAAAGTTCCATTCTTTTGTCGAAATCATCTTCAATTAGCTCTTGTACTGCATTTAGTCTAAATTATCGAAAGCCTACTTTTTGAATAGCACGATAAGGTCTGGTTGTGCTCATCTCCATTTAGATAGTGGCCTTTTGAATAAATAAGCTCTTAGCTTCTTCAACCATATCTCTTACGCTTTAACTTTTTCAATAGAACGAACATTGTAACTCTGCTCGTCTCGTTATACTTGTCAACCAATTATCAAATCGTTTTCTCATGAAGTGGTGTAATAATTTCTGTAACGATTTCTCCGTTACCTTCTGACATTTTGAAAAATTCTCAAATTTGGTAAATAAAAAATTAATTTGAATTTATTTTTCAATCGAAAGTCGTGAAGTTATGGCTTATTTTATATATAAACAAGGCTTACCTGAAGATAATTACACTGACTTTGTTGTTTGTAATGCTCCTCAACCTTTGTCTAAGCCACATGCCAGAAATATAACAGTTATTTTTGTCCCAGTTGTTAATTTTATTAAAGAGATTGATTTGAAAACAAATTCCACTCGGGGCTCCTCTGATACCTTGTATCATTTTGTGACTAATTTTATAGAAAAAGTTATTTTAGATTAACTTCTCTATGGAGTATCAGATTTAATAAGACTTTTGTTAGCGTTGTTACGACTTTAAAATTATTCAACTGTCGACTAAAATCGACTAATATATTTTTAAAATTGACTTAGTCGACTAAAAATCGATATAGTCGAAATATTTGAATAAAAAATTTCATTGTAACCATATACTTTAATGTTGCTTGACAGTTTATTTATTTGAATAAACAAAAAAAGGAAAACGGAAATTGCAACCACAAAGAAAAGAAAAAAAAAACACGGATGGGCATTTTATATCATTTTTCATAACGATTAGTACTATAACACATTACTTAACATTTTGTTTTAAAAAGCATCAACTAAATACTATAATGAGAAAATAGAAACATTAATAAAGCGGTGCTACATAAAGTAAGCTAAGAGTTAATTTTATGTGATACAGCAAATTAGGTTAAATGTTCAGATATTTTGGTTGAATTTAAAAAAAACACTTAGAATGATATTCTAAAGCATGGCTTAATCTTTACAAATATTTTATCTTTACAAGATAAAATACTTATAAAGATATCTCTTTACTAATTGGTCAGCATCACAACAATATTAAAGATTTATAAAATTAAATCAAGTGAAAAAATAGAAATAAAGATGTTAGGAAGATTTCCCGACTAAATCGACTTTTAGTCGATTAGTAAAAAACCTATAGTCGATTAAATCGACTAATTCCATTTTTCAAAGTCGCCTAATTTCGACTTTCGATTAGTCGACTTTTAGTCGATTTAGTCGAAGTCGATAACACCATTAATCTTTATTAAAAAGTCGTCTGCGTATTTTGAATCTTGTCATGGTGAATATAGTGGCTATTAATCTAATCGTTTCTTGAGGGATATCTTCTCACACTCGGATAAGACTTTGTCGTAGCACTTCTAGGCTGTAAGGGGTGGGTGTTGGCTTCTAACACGGCGTCCCATTATATTCCAAAGATGCTGTATTGGGTTCATATCTGGGCTTCAAGCTGGCTACACCAAAACTTGAATATTAACATTACTTAAGTATTCAGTAACAAAATGTGCCGTATATGACCTTGAATTATCCTGCATAAAAAGGAACCCATCTCCAATGTACTGTGCAAAAGTTACCACAATAAGTTCTAAAATGTCTGCTATGTATTATTGAAAAGTCAGGCGTCCAAAATCAACGATACAAAGTTCTGTAGGAGCTGTTAAAGATGTTCCGCCCCATACTATCAATGAGCCGCCTCCATATAAAGTGGTTTCTCGAATGTTAAAAGCCAAATATCTTTCATTTGGTCTTCTTTACACTCTTGGGTGGCGATCAGAACTGACATGGCAAAACCTTGACTCATCTATAAATAAAATCTATCTCCAATCATGCATTTCCCAATTCATCTGCCTCCTTGCAAAAGCCAGTCTGTTTCGTCGGTGGTCTTCAGACACTCTATAGCTGCTTCAGAACCAATAGCTGCTGCCCAAGGTCGTAAATTTAAAGCATAAAGTCTTCTTCTTATACTATCTTGACTAACTGCAGTTCCATGAACCTCAACAAGTTGTATTTGGAGACTTCTTGCAGTAATGAACCGTTCTCTCAGTGTTCGAAGCACGTCAAATTTGGTCTAGAACGCTTCATTGCAAATAGATGTGTTGCTCAAATGACAGTTATCTTTTCTACTGTTAAAACAGTTTAAAACCAATACATACTTTTTTTTTAGAAGTGAGGTTTAATTACAACAAAACATAATACTTGTGAAAAGCTGCTTTAATTTCAAAGTTAAATAAGGGAAACGAAATAAAACCTACAAAAGGCGTAACAATAAGCATTATTATCATCTTTGTAATTGATAAATCTGGGAAATACATAATATTTTATTAAAATAAGTCGGAATTTATAAGCGGTGCGTTAATTTTACGGTTAAGTGCATATAAGCGAGTATAGGTGAGTCACTTGACATAAAAAGTGAATCTGAGCATATAATATGCCGCAATTTATTATCTACAAATTCTTCTCAGAAAGTATTCTTGAATTAGTATTAGAATGCAGTGAAGATCTTAATAAAAAATTTTTTTAAAGTGTTTTAGTTAGCCTGGGTGTTGGAAAGTTGTGAATGGTTATCATAAATGTTGGTAAAAATATTACTTGTCTATTGTTTCGTCTTGAGGTGCCCCAAACCTTTTTAAATTTACGAATATTCATTTTTTTATTTTAGTTTATTAATTTTTGAAATTGTTACAACTTTTTTTTTTAGAACTTTAACTGGCCTGGGTGTTGATACTGTTGATTGTTGAATAATGATTAGTTGTGAATTAATATCGTAAATGTTATGTTAATTTAGTATTTGTCTACATTGTTATCTTGAGATGCACGCAAAAGTTTAAAAATTGTGAAAATCTAGCTTTTTTGCTCTTTTTTTTTTTAAAAAAAAATTTAGCGCTCTATAATATTAATATTTTCTTAGCATTTGTTTTTATGCCTCCATCTGGTGAATCAATTTGAAGAATTGCATATGGCTGACAACATTGAATAAATATTATATATTCTATCAAGTTTTGGAATATCAAGGATCGACATTCAACAAAATAAGAAAATGCCGACTCAGACTCGAAATCAGAACATTTGTCCTGTATTTGGCAAAACTAAATGGATGAGTAAAAATCTTTTACCAACATACGGGGATATTATTAAACACTTTATGTTAGTGCGACAAGAACTGACTGATGGACAAGCGAAAGAAGCAACAGTTAATATAACTTCCAACAAAGTATGTGAAGATCTTGTGCAAATTTGGCACAGAGGATCAATACCGCTTATATCACCTTAGCAAATAGTGGCGAAAATAAAAGATTATCATGACAAATTCAGGATACTAATGAAACCTTATAAACAAAGATCCAAAGATTCAAATTATCTGCATAAAATTGAATTATTCAAGAAAGACTCGGATTGTATGTTTGATATTGCAGCGTGTAGCTGTAAAGATCTGTCAACGTGCACCTATGAAAAGATTCGTAAAGTTCCAATCAATGAAAGAGTATTCCTTGTCGATCAACGAAATGAAAGAAAAATGATGATAGGCAATGTTGACATTAAAATAACAAAACAACAAGAACGGAAACTGAAGAGAAAACATACAGATGCATCAAGAATGTTGAATTTTAAGTGTGCAACCAGCCCGAGTGCTGGAAGTTGTGTTTTGCAGCAATATTACAGTTCTGATGAATGTGATGGTGCTTCTGATTTAGTTATGTTGGAACATTCAGATGACGAAGAAACTGAACCTATAACAGTGCCACTACAAGCTGATACATGTTCGCCAAAAACAAGCTCTCAAATGCGACACCAGCTGCTAGTAATAGCTCGTGAATGTGATAGATGGGGAGTATCGGATCGTTCAGCTGCAGCCATAGCGGTCAGCTGTTCTGGTTGATTTTGGTATTATTAATGAACAAGATTCGTCTGCGGTAATTGATCCAAGCAAAATTCATCGAGAAAGACAGAAAAATAGGAAAAGTTTACAAACTGATCCAATAAAAAAAGTTGAAGGGTTGTATTTCGATGGCTGAAGAGACAAAGCCAGAAATCGAATTATGAAAGGTGATAAATTTCATCCAGTAACAGAAACAGAAGAGCACATTGTGTTAATAAAAGAACCTGATTCGCAATACCTGGGACATATTAAAACATCAGAAGGAACATCGCTAAATTTAACAAACAAGATTGTGGAATTTTTAGATAAAAATGAGATTGATAAAAGCACAATGGTAGCAATAGGTTGTGATGGTACCAATGTTAACACTGGATGTTGTGGTGACGTTATTAGACTGATTGAAGTACATTTTAAGAAGTCGATGCACTGGTTTGTATGTTTACTACACATGAATGAATTACCGCTTAGGTATCTCATGATACATCTAGATGGCGTTACACATGGACCAAATTCATTTTCTGGCCCAATCGGAAAACAGTTAAAAGAATGCGACATGCCAGTAGTAACCTTTCAACCCATTGAAGGTAATGTTTTGCCAAACATTGATCCAAACGATCTGAGCACAGATCAAAAGTACCTACTTGAAATATGTCACGCAATCAATAGTGGCCAATGCAGTAGCGATTTGGGCAACCGTAAACCAGGACCAATGTGTCATTCTCGCTGGTTAACAACCGCCAATCGGATTCTTCGATGTATATTTCAAAAGAATGTCCAGACAAACACTTGATAACACTTGTAACATACATAGTAAAAGTGTATGCACCTATATGGTTTTAAAAAGTCAAAACCGTCATGTACAAATGGGAGTCGTCATCTTTTTCAGATAATTCATTATGCCAGATACTTGTCTACGAATCTAAAGAGAACTGTTGATCCAGTAATGCAAAGAAGTTCTTATTTTGGTCATCCTGAAAACTTGCTGATAACAATTGCAACAGACGAAAGACCACACATTCGTCAACTAGCTCTAAGACGAGTGCTTGCAGCAAGATCCAGCAACAATTAAACAGATACTGAACCTAGAGTGTTTAAGGTGCCCTTGCTAAACTTCGAAGCACAAGATTACACAGAAATAATCAGTTGGTCATCAAACAAACGCACAGAACTGCCAATGTTTCGATCTTTTCCATCCAATCAACTTGAAGAAAACATTCGATCTTCAGAAATGTTACAATTTCAATCATTTCCATGCCACAAACAGGCCGTTGAACGGGTGATTAAGCTTGTGACAGAAGTGTGTACTGCCGCGTGTGAACCCCAGCGTGACGGTTTCATTCGTGCAAGAATAGAATCACGTTCAGCCATGAAAGTGTTAATACAAAGTCAGATTTTAGTTTTATCAAATAACTGTTTATGACTGTTCGACGTTGGTAACATTAAAATAAAGAATTCAAGAGTTAGGGCTGTAACTAAACAAAAGGACAAAACTGTTATAGTTCTACCACTGCATTTTTTTAACTTTTAAAATTGTGAAGTTTCAAACTACTATGAAAATGTAGATTTTAAAAGTATTAAGGCTTTAAAACTGTTATTTTCAAACGTAATTATATAATGATAACTTAATTACATAATGCTATTATGGAAAATGGTGTGAAGAACTACTTGTTGCATGCATATTGCATAATGCATAATTGCATATTGCATATATTGCATACAATGCATACAATGCCATAAATTGTATACGTATAGCGTCATCTAATATAATTTATGATTTCCTTCTTCAACTAAGTTCAACAAAAATTGTTGAACTTAGTTGAAGAAGGAAATAGAAAAATTAGAAAAATGCCAATATCTGGTGTATTTAAAGTACTTGGGGGCAACTCAAATTCATACTTTTTACAAATAATATGTGCATATCATATCTTGTATGGTTTGATAACCTGTTTTAGACACAAGCAACAGCATAACAAAATTTTAAAATATATATATTTATTTCTTTTAAATATCATATTTTACAAAACAATATTAATTTCAGATAATTCACAAAAAAACAATATTAACCTCAAGATGAAACCCTGAAGAACTAATAATTTAATACAATGCTTTAAGTATCAGTATACAACTTTTGCACACCCAGGCTAACCAAATCTATGAAAAAAACTTTTCACTGCAGCCTAATTAGTATATGTTAAAAATATGGAGAATATGTTTTTATATTGTTGTTTTACTTTTACATAATATTGCTTCTGAAAGCGAAATGCAAAACGCTGCTAAAAGTTTATTATTGTTATTTGCATAAAAAGAAATATTTAATTAAAGCTTTTCCACTTAGACTTTTACGTTTTTTTTTATAAACTTCTTGGGTGACAAAGCTTTTCACATAAAAATATTGCAGAACTTGTATTTTAAAGCCACGTTGTCTTAGATCCCATTATTTCTTAGAGATATTGTATTTTAATGACGAGGTCATATATTACCAGTTAGGAAAATCTTTTTCATTAAACAAGAATGCGTTTTAAAAAGTGCATAAAAAAACGGAGCTACACTTACAAATCATTTGGATTTCATTCAAAATATCTGCTCTACCCATCAGCGTAAGAGACGTTTTGATCACAGACATAAAGTCAGAATGATTTCGTAAAACAAGCAATCTAAGTAGCTCTTCCATTTTACATTGATCACAGTTTTTACCGAGGTCGATAGAATCAATAGTAGCTTCGGAAAAAACGGCCTCATGTGCCAATTTTTTCCAATCAGAAGCTATCTTATCAACCAATATGGATTTTATTCTGGGATCCATGATGAATGTGTCTGAAAAAATACAAGATACTTTGCATTTAAGTTTTAACAAATCGATTTTTAATATTTATATTTTCACTAAAGCTTTGAAAGCCGTTGAAAAATACTGCACCATTGTTGAAACATATGCTAAAAAACATTTGTTGAAAAATGCTTACAATTTAGATAAACAGGCCGAACTAAGCAATAAATGACTCCTAGTAGTACGGAAATGGAGCGTAAACAAAAACAAATCTAAACTGAGGATCTTGAAAGGGGAATTCAGAAATAGAAAAGTTAACTTTAGCTTTAAGAAAATGCACATGACTCAGATTTCACTGGTTAATTGCCAACTAAAAAAAAATCCAGGTAAGAGGTACTGGGGTTAGTTGACTACAATTTTAGTTTTTGAATTCTGTGTATTTCCGGCTGAGTTTTTTTGAAAATATCAAACTGCAGTTCAAAAGAGTATAAAGTTGGTAATCATATTCAAATGTCAAACATTTTTAAAAAAATAATTGGTGGATCAAAATGGGGCTCTAAAAAAGAAAGAAATGTGTGCTTACCCCGTCCCGGAGTTACATACACCAGCGGAATAAGTTAGCATAATATGTAAAAAGAGACAAGTTTAGCAAGATTAAGCATCTTTTTCAAGTGCATCTTTTTTATTGAAGCTGATGATAGTTTTCATGAAACAGCTTTAACCTTAACTTTTTTTGACATTAACTTTCTTTGCCTCTAAGCCAATATAATATTTAGAACAAAAGAGTTACTACTAACTTCATTAATACTAACTTCAAATATTAACTTCAAAAATACTAACTTCATTATTATTTAATATAAATAGTGACAACTACTTTAATCTTAATCATGACAGTTGTCACAAATGTAAAGTGATGTGTTTCCAATTATGTAGGACTCATGAGCCCAAAGGTGACGATTTTTCTAGATATTGTCCGATATTAAAGAAGGAGAAAATCTGCGAAGAGGGCTTTTGTTTGAAAAAATATTATTGTCATCAGATTGATTTGTTGCTAGAAAACTACATGCTAACAGGTCCATGGAGCCAGTTATGAAAATGTTTGATATGTTTGAAACGTACAATGGGACTTCGAACGCCACGGTTTGGATACAACGAACGAAGATGATTGGTGAAATTCAGAACCTTATTTTGAACCACTTTTTCCGATTCTTCTCATAAAGGCAGCCTATTGGGCGCGAATGAGTGTACAATGCAATGATCACGAAAGATAAAAGAGATTTAATAGAAGTCAAGCGTGTGTTATTAGCAGCATTTTTTTTAGATGTCTACGCTGCATACGAACTATTCACAAAAAAGAAAATTAAGTGACGGAGAGAAAACTGAAGTGTTTTTCGCGGACTTAAGACTATTACTTTGCCAGAAGCTTTATCATTAAGATTTAGAGTCGTGATGGATCAGATTGATATTATGTCACCCAAAGTAATAGCTGTGTTAAACCGTGTAGATGTGACTGATAGTGATGCTGTTGACTCTGCATCTTGACACCATGTTATAAAAGCTCCTGTACTGTTTAAAATTGCAAAGGTTTGAACTATATTGCAAAAAACTGTTCACTTGCAAAGAACTTGTTTCTGAGGATCCATCGATGTTTAAACACGCTGTATCAAAGTATTTGAAGCTTCAGGGAAACAAGTGCCCGGGTGAGGAATTTCCGATCCAAAAATCAACGTAATTACTCAAACTCTCGAAAGGTAGAAAAGTTTAAAGGAAAGACTCGTCAATGCATTAGATAAGCGCTCTATGCATCGCTAATCGGAAATAGGAATTTGCGCATTTTTTTTAGTAACTTTTCATATTTAAATTTTTTAAAGTTTTCCTTTTTTTTTTTAATTCACTGTAAAAAAAAAGCTATTTTTAGTTTTTTAAACTTTTGATATTTAAAGGCTTTTTTCAAAGGTTAAAAAAACTCATATTTTTGTTAACATTCTTTCAAAGTATATGATAAATGTTAAATTTCTATACTACTTTTATGCGAATTTAAAATAATCATATATTTAATTGAATGTAAAACTACAAATAGAAAAAAAGGTTATTGGTCAAACTTTTTTGTTGCTTTTTTGTTTTCTTAAACATTGATTGATTTGAGCACATGGCCAGAGAGCTCGGCTTTCTTTTTTTGAATAAAATATAGCTACTGTGTGGAGGGATAACTAAAATAAAAACAACGATCGACAAAAAAAAGTTTACAAGATGGTTCATCAACTCTTCACATAAATAAGTGATAAAGCGTTAGAAGAAAAGTTAAATACAACTAGGAAAAAAAGTAAACACGGTGACGCGTAAACGATAAAGCGTAAGAAGAAAAGTTAAATACGGCTGAGAAAAGATGTAAACTCGGAGACGAATAGACGATTAAGTGTAAGAAGAAAAGTTAAATAAAAATTGGAAAAGACGTAAGCACTGAGAGGCATAAACGATAAAGCGTAAGAAAAGTTAAATAGAACTTTCAAAAAAACCATCAAAAACTATAAAATCTCAAAAAATAAAGAGAGACAGGGATAGAGATTACAGCGACTGATGAGTTTGGTCGCCTCTTTGGAAGGAGAGAAGAAGAAAAGAAGACGATGTTTCAAAGAGAACGTTTTAAGAGGGTTTTAAGAAGAATTTTAAAAAGAGGGAGAAATTTGTGAAAGTAAAAGTACTTTGATGAACAAGCAGTTTTATAAGCAGTGTAATAAGCAGTTGAAAAGAAGAAAAGAAGAAGATTTTAATATTGGTTAAATAAGAATAAACAGAAGATTCAAATAAAAAAGACGTATTTGTAATAAAAAGAAGATATAAAAAAAGAGGAGCAATTGATATAAAAAGTATTGAACACTGCAAGAAGCGTAAGAGAATATTATTTGCATTATTTAAACAAAAATAATACAAATAATATTCTCTGGCGCAAAAATATTAAGACAACCTCTGTGATCACTTGCTTTAAAATCCATTCTCACTACTGTGAATTTTATTCAAAAACCGTATAAATTCTGAATGGAAACACCGTAGTTAAATAAAACTTGGTATATGAAGACTTTATCTTAGGCCTTTCCTTTTTAAGCTTTTATTTGACTTAGTCTTACATTTCCAATGGCTTTAACAAATTATCAAAATGGTACTTTCACTCTTCATCAACTTTTAACACATGTGTTCCCCCAAGGCATATTTTCATAAAAGTGTTTAAATATCTTTAGATGGATGGAGATGATTTTATTATAAAGTTAGCACAGGAGGAACGTGATGACATATATATTATTTGTAAGTTGAGAGGTGATGGTCAAAGTGAATAATTTGAGTGTCTGAATGCAGTAACTATGAAGAGAGGTGTGGATGATTGGACTGTGTATAGTATAGCGTTTGTCATGTTGGAATTTCGAAATGGGAAATAAATAATTTGGAAACGTTGCAATCCAAACAATCCAAATACAACCCGTCACCATATCTTTGTTTTGCATACGAGATTTCTTTTATTAGAGAAGTTTGAACATTTATGAAATGAAAATTTTTTAAAAAAAAATATTGAGTTTCCACCTCATGACAACATTTTTGTTGTAAACTCAAGTTTGTCAACTATTTATACCGCAATGAATGATGGTGGATTCGGAGCGTGGATTGGGTCTTCAATACTGTTTGCAAAATCTCAGCAGTGAAATAACAAAGAAAAACTCTACCAAAGAACAGCCATGAGTTTATTGAAAGCAAAAAATAAGCCAGCTGTGATTACAAAAATTTTAGATTTGGACACCACTATGATTAAAGTATTAACAGTATAACCACATGACCGGATATAAAAATTTTCAAGCAGAAGTTTTAACGTCATTTTGGTCTCATTTCTAAATTCTAAAAGCCATTCAAAATTCACAGTCTGTGCATAGGCTGGTAGCTCATGGTGTTTATCTTAATAACTAATTTAAGTATCAAGGTTCTTTGTCTGAGAATGTCACAAATATATAAAAGTTGGTCATTCACGGAAAACTTTCTTTGCCAAATCACTAGGGATGCAGCTAATGGTCTATTGGTGACATCTGACATGTAACTATATTGAAAGAAGGACAAAATATGTGTAGTATAAAAGCCAGAACAAATTAATGTTTCAGCTTATAAGGTAAATATTGCAAATAGCTATATGCACCTATAAATTTTGATATTTAATGATGGTGCTTAAATCTATTAAGGATAGATTTTAGGAAAAATGCTGTTGTTGGCTGATATAATATTTCTGAGGTCTTGTCACACAACGCAGTACATGTGTTTTTTTTTTGTTTGCAAAAATCTAACATTAATTAATTGTCAGAAAAGTTGAAAAAATAAGAATCCCAAACTTTTATGCTTGAGAAAGAACTTTGTCAATAAGCCTCAAACTGACTCAATTTTGAAGGCTTGTTGAAAATAAATGATGTTCCTTATAAGGATTCCTGAGAAATGTTCAGAACATTAATTTTAATTCTATTTTAGTTATGCCTATTTTTTATATTGAATACTGTTCTTTGTTGATTGCATTATTATTAGAATAAGAATTTGATATTTGATTACTAAACTTTTCATTATAATAATAAAACTTTTTGTAATGGTTTTTAAAAACTTTATTGTTATTAAATAATTTCGGAAGTCAAAGAGTAATGGTTCATATGAAGAAAAGAAATCAAGATATAATATCATTCTAAGCAACTTTAATTGATATGCAACTTTTAAAAAACGATTATTTTCATAGCCACATAAATTTAAAATCTTATTTTAGAATCAAAACCGACCGGTTTTTTAACTAAGTTGCACATGTCGGAATACCAACAGGATTAAATGTTGCGCTAATAATCATGAAATCACCGATGTGTTGAGAGATAACTACAGGTATATTTTTAGGAAAGGTATATTTTTAGAGAAGGAAAAACCAACACAAACCAAACATAAACATTTCTCATCATTAAAGTAATTTTCATGGTATTGACTTTTTCCTACTTTATATTATTTTCCTATATGCTTCTT
Organism: Hydra viridissima; assembly: GCF_058129835.1. Taxonomy (NCBI): domain Eukaryota; kingdom Metazoa; phylum Cnidaria; class Hydrozoa; order Anthoathecata; family Hydridae; genus Hydra; species Hydra viridissima. The sequence continues at coordinate 6,700,144 of NW_028324307.1, read as the reverse complement.
TTTTTAATTGGCTTTTTACTCTTCTCAATTTTAAAATTAATAAGGTTTTTTTTTTTCTTTTTCTCTTCTACATCGAACTTTTTCTTCTTTGCAGATTTTTTTCTTTTTTTAAAACTTTTTTTGATGAAACTGTTACTCATGTAGTTTAAGGCCAGTCTCCGTAAATTTCGGGTTTGTTTCGTTTATCTGAGGGTGACGTAAAATTTTGCCGTTCAGATCCCGCAGTATTTTTCTAAACGTTTTTAATAAAGCAGTGACTAAAAATGTCCGACAAGAAAGTTTTCTAATTTTTTGAGTATATTGATGGCTCCGCGCAAAATCGGAATATTTGCTATCTCCGTCCAAAACAAAATTGATCTATCTGCAATTTCCGCGTAAAACAAAATTGGACTATCTGCATTTTCCGCCAGCTTTATTTTTGAACTATCTGCATTCTCCGGGCGTTCAAAGTTATTATTGCATGAAATTATGCGCCTTGTCAAAATGTGATTTCACTACAAATGGCAGATCTGATGATAAAGTTGTTAATAAGAAGACAGTAATTGCATTATTTTCCATCTATTCCTGAGATATAAATCTGTTTAAGTTTTAACACAAAATTTCACTTGCCACATTTGATTTTTTTAGAAGTAATTATTTTAAATAGTTATATGACATATGGTATGTTAATGCAAATGAAAAATTTACAATATTTTTAGAACATCATTTTAGCAGTAAAAATAAGAACAGTCTGCATCTACTTTAATCTCAATTCTGAACTTAGTAAGCGTATACACATCATGAATTGATCAAAGTGTAGCTGATCGCAAAACCAATTGTATGTATTCAAATTTAATTTGAAATTAAAATGCTACTGGATTAAGAAAACGTTTTACAGTTTTACGAGGCTTATTCGAAACATTGTTTGGCGATTTTCAAGATTGTCTATTTTCAACCGAAAAAAAAAAGTAGTGTTACTGTTTTATCTATATTATGTAGTTATACTATATAGCATATAGCAGTCAGTCATGTTTCGGTTAAATGTTAAAATAACAAGTTGGTTTGTTTAGCTTCAAAAATTAATTAATTCAAGTGTATTATTGCTATCGTCAAATAAAATATGTTAGATCTTAAAAATATGTTAGAACTACAAAGTTAAAGATGTTTTTAGATAAGTTATGTTTGAATGTTAAATTATAATTTCTAAAGTTAAAAGTTACCTAAATGTGACTATAATTTAAATTCAAGTAATTAATATTGTCTATTACAAATGTGGTGATTTATTATATTGGATATACTGTAAAAGTAATAAAAGCCTGATATTCAGATCAATGTGCAAGTTAAGGATATGTTTATTTAAAACAGCAGTTTTTTGGTATTTTGTAATTATTCTTTTATAGAAAAAATACAGCTATTTTTGATAGTATCGTATTTATTACTATCGTAGTAAAGAAATTACAACCCTTTTTTATATATCATTACATCTCAAAGTCTTGGATATGTAAAAATTATCAAATATAATTGGAACAAAATTGTTTGATCATCACTGCAGTTGAGGTGACATCTGATTAAACCAATGTTTAATGGTTTAGAGCTCAAATCCAACTGAACCTTAGGTTCAGTTTGATTTTATTTATATATATATATATATATATATATATATATATATATATATATATATATATATATATATATATATATATATATATATATATATATATATATATATATATATATACCTAGATCGTAACTAACAAAATTATTGCTATTAACCTAAAAAACTTCATCAAAACCTGAAAAACTTCAAATATTTAAAGAAACACCACCAAAAATTTATGCACCCGAAAAACGCAGATAGTCCAAAAATGTATCTGGCAAAAATGCAGATAGTTCAATTTTGTTTTACGCGGAGATTGTAGATAAGCCAATTTTGTTTTATACGGAGAAAGCAGATAAACCAAATTTGTTTTCCGCGGAGATTGCAGATAGTCCGATTTTGCGCGGAGCCATCGATATATCATGTGTTCATAACATGTTATGAATTAGTATATAGTATGATTTATAACAAACCACATTACTTATTATTCAAATCTTGAATACTTATTATTTACAATAGATTTTTTAAATTCGATGTAAATTGTGTTAGTGTATTTTACAAAATTAGTGCTAAATGTTCAGAACAGAATATAGAAAATAGAAAGTGCTCAATCTTCTTAAAGAACAAGAAAATAGAAAGACTTCTTAACAATTCTGAAAAAAGAGAAACTATATATATATATATATATATATATATATATATATATATATATATATATATATATATATATATATATATATATATATATATATATATATATATATATATATATATATATATATATATATATATATATATATATATACAATATCTAAACAATATCTAGATAATCTAGATAATATCTAAACAAACAAAAAATTAATAAATTAATTGACTGGATGATTATTGTTAAAATAAAATGAATAAAAAATTATGATAAACTAAATAATGATAATCAATACAAATCAAATCCTATTTAATAAAAATTTATTACTAGAGTTTAAACTATTAATCTAATAATATTACAAAGGATATTATCAAAACCAATCGCAAAGGATGTTTTCAAAACCAATCGCAAAGGTTTTTCCAATTCATTTTGATGTTTATAAACATTCGACAATTACCATAACCTTTAAACTTATCTAGCTGCTTTAAATATATTTATGTAAATTACTTGTTAATTCAACTAATTTCCATGAATTTGTTGTCATTAATTTATAATGTATTTCGAATAATAATAACTTTACTACAAAAGAATTTAATAAATTGATTTCTATTTCTTCCAAACAAATTGGTTAAATTTGTTTTGTCTACAGTCTACTAAACACTACTGCTGATTTTATTAATTTATTTATTTTCAATCTAAATCTTTTTCTTTCTTGTAATATTTTCATTCTTGTTAAATAAACATTTTCTTTTTCTTCATTTTTTCCAGTTTTATTTATCTTTACTATACAAATTAAACATGCTATCAGTCAAATTTCAATGTGTTGTATTTAAGCAGGATCCATCCTCCTATAGTAAAATAAATCACATTTCTATATAATTATAAAAATATACTTGTAAATAATTTTTTTTTTAGTTATATAGTAAGCATTGTAAAATAGTAATTGATTTCTTTGACCAGGAAGTTCCATCAAACTACATTAAAAAATAAAAAAAACAATGAAAAGTACTCAAAAGAGACTATGCTGTTAAAGTATATTTGGAAACTAAAAGAAAAAAATATTAATTTCAAATTAAACTGGTCTATTCTAAAAACCAGGGCTGTGGAGTCGGAGTCGGAGTCGTGGAGTCGGAGCTCATTTTGGCTGGAGTCGGAGTCGGAGTCGGAAAAATTGTACCGATTCCGACTCCGATTTAAAAAAAATCTTTTAAAGTTTCATAATTTTCATAAGGATTTTATGGATGTTACAAAACTAAAAGTCCCAGGATGGTCTGAAAGCTGTAGGATATCCAGACACAATGGGAATTGTAGTTTGCAACAACTGGATAAGGAGTTTGACATGTTATTTTTAGGCCTTTAAAACAGTGATAAGCAATACGTTATTTTGCTGCTTATCACTGAGAATCATATATCACCTCCCTTGCGCTCTCCTCTACCTTCCCTTAAACTATATAACTTCATGGTCCCCTAACTCCCGACTTAAATTGTCTGGCACTGTGCTACATATTCTTAGTAGAAAGCTAGGCGTACCACCACCAAGCACCAAAGAGTTGCTCCACAAACAGAAAGACTGTAAGTATTCAATTAACTTTGTTTCTCTGGAGAGAGAGAATATTAGCAAATTAGTGATTGAAGAAGCTGTTAAACAAAAAGAAGAACTTAATGAATGTCTCAAGGGACGCTTTGTGTTTCTTAACAAAGTGAACTATTTTGCAATCAATGTTTAATTCTTTTTTGAAAAAAATGAAGCAGTTACCAAGACATTGGCAGTAAAAGACACCAAAGCTAATCACACCAGCGAATTTCTCCAGGTCTTAGTAGAAAAGATTCTTAAAGAATATGAACTTAAAGAAGAACAAGTTCTTTCTGTCCAACTGACAATATTTCAAACATGATTTTGACAAATTCATTATGTTATTAGCGACTGCATAAGAGTTTATTGCATAACAAGAGTTCAGAAAAGTTGTTTGTTTAGAAATTGTTTTCTAATAAATATTGTTTAAAGTACTAAGTGGTTGGTTTATTTGTATCATAGTTATGAAATTGCCAATGTTAACATTTTACTACAGTTATTTGTTGTTACAAACAAATAACTGTTGTAAAACAACTATTTGTTGTTAAAAATTGGTTACTTATGAAGGAGTCGGAGTCGGAGTCGGGAGTCGAAGTCGGAGTCGGTCCATGATAAAATCAAGGAGTCGGAGTTGGAGTCGGAGTCGGAACAGCAGCTTACCGACTCCACAGTCCTGCTAAAAACTGCGCCTACCTATAATAACATATCTCAAAAATGTATATTTTGTTAACAAAAAAAGTTTAAAATTATTACTTATTTAGATCAAGAAAACTTACTATATAAAAAAAACTGAATTTATTCCTAAATGCAGACATGAAAATAAGTACCTTTTAAAAAATTTTAAAAACAAATGACAAAACTTATTAACCAAATTTATTTAATTCAAAATACCAATTAAAAATAATTCATATATATATATATATATATATATATATATATATATATATATATATATATATATATATGCATTTATAATTTCTTTATTACGAATAACTTCCACCGACAGAAACTTTTCTGTTTATGCGGTCATCAAAAAGCCTTTCAAAACAAAATCGCTAAGTATTACCGAGTTCTCGACACTTCAGTGGGCGTTGTTGAAAGAAATAATTAAACGTCGGATTTTCTACCCTACTTTCTGAATCAAAGTTTGAAAAAACAATATAACTCAATATCGATGTCTTTTAGCTTGTAGATAATTAGAAAAGTTGTGCTGAAAAATTCAAACCCTTATTTTTTGAAACATTCTTCTTTAAGTTTAAGGACAATGTGCGTCATCCACCATATTTTTGTCAATAATATTTTTTTCAACTTAGCCCAACTTTTGCTAAGTATTATTCAGCTTAGACAACAAATTTTCAAAAACAGTTTTTTTTAAAAAGAAGTTATAGAAGGTAGGACGAACTACCATAAAAATTTGGACTGATCTTAAATCACCTGAGTAGTATTAATGTGCTTCCTTTTCCTTGTCCTCTTTTTATTTAAAATTCTTTCTTTTACATAAGTTTTTTTGAATGGTCTAAAATATTCAGGAGTTATAATTGTAATGCTTTATCTGAATTAAGTACATCATGATAGCCTGAAGATGGGATAAGGCAATATGGATCTAAATTTTTTGAGGTATAAACTTCTGGATTGTCTTTCTCTGATATTGTTAAGTCAACATGAGTAATAGTAATGAGATAGGTCTTTCTTTTGAGATTCTAGTATATTTGAAAAAATGATTTGAAAACTGTAAAAACTAAACTTCATTCACCAAACAAGAAAGTTTCTCATAAGAAGTAACATGTCCAACTTGTTTAAAATATTTACGAGCTACAACATAATCTGGAGTTTGAACTGTGGTTACCAGAGTTTCATCCATATTCCAAATATTTCCACTTTCCAGTTTTAAACAATTAAGAACAGATTCTAAATTGTAAAACTTTGTAACATTAGTGTGATTCAAACTGGAAACAAGTGCTTCACTTGTTGCATCAAGTTTACTTATTGATCATTTTTGTGGCTTTTGAGATAAGCGGTGAACTAGTCTTCTCTAGCTACTTTATTTCTAGTCCGATTATGTGGCATTTTGATTTTATTAGCATTTCTATACTAGAAATGCTAATAAAATCAAAATGCCACATAATCTTTTTTTTTTATAATCTAATAAATTTTTATGCATATGTGTATATATATATATATATATATATATATATATATATATATATATATATATATATATATATATATATACACTTCCGAATAGACCTTGCTCCTTCTAAAATAGCATCAGAAGCATTTTTTATTACATTTTGAGGAGTTATAGCCCTCTCTCTTTTTTTTTTGTATTTTCGCTTGCCTATTGATCTTTATTATCATATAACTTTAGTGAATTTACGGCCAATGTGAATAGGAGTAAGGTGGCTTATGTTGCCAACTAGCCCTACAATTATTGTACTCACTTACCCCTAAAAGCTATTTGTTCACAAAATGGCCCACAGCTTTTTAAAACGCAAAGTATTGAAAAACACGAAGTATGACAAGCTTGAGTGAGCTATAAACACTTACATATATTGAGTTTACATGTAGCTAATGCTATTGCTTTTTAAAATTGAAAAAGTAATATAATTACAAAAGTTACAAAATTAGTAAAAAATACATAAAAATCGCTGTAACTTCTATACGCGTGCGCTAATTGTCCTGATACTTCACTTGTAGATCAATTAGTTAAGTAAGAAGGTTCCATGTGAGCTCTTAAAATTTCTGGTGGAAACCTCCTAAGTTAAACACAGTATGTCATCTTACCGCTGCAGCTAACTAGCCCTCTAAAAGTACTCTAATTCACATTTGAAAAAAACGACGACTACTTTTTAGAACTTAAAAAAAACGAAAAAAGTGAAGATAATTGTTCTACTTTAGTTTAAGCTTCTATACTCGAGATTGATTAGGTTTTAAAGTTATTTAAATAAAAAATAACTCACTGGTTCGCTCCTTATTTTTGAATCGCACGGTTTAAAGAATTTTCAACAAGCTCATGTAACTAAGCAAAAATTCATGCTGAAGTCTGTTAAAAGTCATTGAAATAACACAATGATTGGAGATACGTAAGATAACACAATCTAATTGGTGGAAATGTTAATCACTGTTTCTATGCTTAGTAATGGTAAAATGCTTAGATTTAAGTATATTTATACTGTCATGATTAAAGTTCAAACTTTTTAGAATTCCGATTATTGACCTAAAGGCGTCATTTTTCTCTTTGAAAAACTTTTCGCCATCTTTTTAAATAGTCAATACACAGCAGGTTAGAGGATTAAGCGTCAACTTTAAAAGTGCTTATGAATTTCGAGATATAGGAATTTGAATTTTTTCAGTAGATAAAAAGAGGACTTCTTGTAACCAGTTATAAACCTGAATATATTTATTCTGCATTTAACACAAGGTTAGAAACTAAACACCAAATACTTTTGTGCTTCTTTTGTTACTAAAAGCTTTTCTCTAAATAGAATAGTCTCAATTTTAACCAGTTTCGTTTGATAAAGCTCTCACTTGATGAATGTATATAAGTGCATTTATCTTTAAATAGCACATCCTTTTTTACGGCTGCTTTTGTGAAAAAATTTTTGATGATTCCGCAGATTACTTTTCATGAGTAGCGACATATTTAAGTAGTACTTTAACTAAAGTCCTTACTGATTCTTCGTAAATCATGATCTGGATAAGGTTTAAGGAACAGTTAAAGTAAAAAAAGTAGTTTTATTATAATGCTACTCTCTCCTTTGTCTGCTGTAAAGTAGTGAACATAAGGTGTGTCTTGCTGTTTAGCTGGAAATTCTCACATATGATTGCAATAGATTCTTTTTTTTTTTTTTTTTTCAACCTCGAAGCAAGCAAAAGCATTTGGAAAAATGAGACTTCCTATAATGACATGATTCATCATCTCCCTCTTCTTCATTATCACCATTTTTATCCTGTAAGTTAGTGTTGACTTGATATGCAGTTGGTGGAACTGGATTAGCTAAACCTTCATCATCCATCACAGGTTTAATACAAGATTCTACTTCAAGATAGAATACCTTCATCTAACATTTGATGTGTCATAGTTGAACATGTGATGTGTCAGAAAAATTTATTGGGCGTAAAAATAACTTTTAAAATTGTAAAACTCTAGATGACAAAAACACCCTAGATGACAATTACATTCAAAATGACAATAACACTGAAGATGACAGTAACATTCAAGGTGACAATAACACTCCAAATGACAATAACACTCTAGATAGCAACAACACTCCAGATGACAATATTATTCCAGTTGGCAATAACACTCCATATGACAATACTAATCTAGATGACAATTACATTCATGGGAATATTTAATCGCAATGAGAAACAGAACTTGGCTACCAAAAAGCGAGCTAGAAAATTATTTTATTTGCTACTGACAAATCAAAATGGCTGATTTATCATCAACGATTAATTTTACTTCAAAACTAACTTAAAACAGATCCTAGGTCGCCTTTTTTATGTTTCTAATAAATAATTTGGTGTTCACGACAAGTTTTATTAATTGTTAGAGTAATTATCTAAAGGCTGTTCAAGAACATTTTTCACCTTTTTTAAGACGCCATTTTGTTTTTCTACATAATTTTTTTACTTAGCGTGTCAGATTACAACGTGGATTTTATAAACTTGACTAAACATGAATTCTGAAACAAAATTATTTACTCTCAATGGTTATTAGCTACCATGCGATTTTATTTTATCAATTAGTAAAGTTTATTTTAGATGCAATATGAATTTAGGATTCTATACAATGATCCCAATATTATACTTAAATATGTTATTTAGTAATTATCAAACTTAGGTCTTATTCAGTGCCGGATTAAGGCTTTGTTGGCCCTAAGGCACATTTTAATAAGTGGCCTGAAAATACAGATAATACGGAATTTCCCACAAAAAGAAGAAAAGTAAAATTTTAAAAAGAATATTTATTAGACAAAAACTACATAATTTAAAGTTTTCGCGCTTTTATAACTGCAAATTTGTCAATTAGTTCTTTGAAGTTGACCTTGTTGAGAAAATCACTTTCAATACACAGAAGTGAAAGTACAGAAAGACGTCGTTGAGCCATTGTTGATCGTTTTGCATCTTTAATTCTTTTCAATTGAGAAAACGAACGTTCTCCTGAACAATTGGTTGACATCAGACATAAGTAGATCCGAAGTGCTATTTCAGTATTTGGAAATGCCTGATATACACCAGAATTGTGCAGCATTTTAAACATCTTCTGAGCACTTGAATCAACTTGATTCTGTGCACTTGATCCTTCTTCACAGTTTCTCTGTTCTTTATACCAGCACATAAATTGTCGAAATTCTGTTGGAAAATCAGAACAAAGGTCTTTCGAGTACACAGTAACTATTCCTTTAATAGAAATATCAATATCTTCATCGGTCATGGAGTCATACTCAGTCAGAACTCCAAATCTCCGTAGCACAATTGAGTAAGCTTTAATGCGTTTCTTTAATGCATTTTTCAGCTGATCGATGATGCCATAGAAGGTATTGATCTTAAAGTTTTGCTGGCTTGACATCCCTTCCATAGCATCTGCGGCATCTCCATCATTGATTTGTCTCTTACACTTTGGTAGTCTTCGACTTTCAGATTTATATGTGCTGTTGCCACAGCGATCACCTGCCTTCTGATTATAATCATCAAACTTCTCTCGGCATTTATCCAAAAATACATGCAAGCTCTTCAGCAGCCAATAGCTGGAGTTAATTCGATTGTAGAACTTTGCAATAACTTGCTATTAATTTTGAACCTCTGCAGAATGTCATTCCAAAGTTCACACAATAGGGCACCTTCAATAATATCCATGTGTTTGGTCAATGAATCCGCTTCATTCCTTGTGCTACCATTCTGATTACAATCCCCTGAGATCTCCTGAAGAGCACTTTGTAATTGGTGGTACCCCTTGAACACTGCTTTTGCAGCATCAGCTCGAGCAGACCACCGGGTATCTGATGGGTATTTTGGAACAAGGCATTCTGGTTGGTTTTTAACATGGGTCATCATGACATCCCAACGATGTGTTGATGCTACAAAGAAAGTATACAGACAATTCAATATGTTAAAAAATGAAACTGCTTCAACGCAACAATCCACAGCTGACTGGCCAACTAAGTTCAACGAGTGGGCAGCACAAGGAACGTAGTCCACTAAACTGTTTTTGTTTTTCAGGATTTGTTGCATGCCAATATATTTACCAGACATATAGCTGGCATTATCATATGTCTGACCACGGCAATTTTTGTAGTCGATGTCTTGATCTGACAAGTACTGAAGCAGTGTGTCAGCAAGATTCTACCCTGTGTGACTGGATATATTGATAAATGTCAAAAAATGCTACATTTTTCTTATTTAAACCTACTAATAAATTTAAAGGATTGCAATTTTATAACAATAGTTATATCAAAAAGTATATTCATTTGCTAAAACCATTAATTTTATTACTACGCTTTGTTATTGTTTACGAAAGAGTTCCACTGTTTAAAACAAATGTTATCGAATTTCAAAAATATAAAAAAACACAATATTTTTCGAATATTTTATTCGAAATATTTTAAATCGATATTTTAGATGGAAAAAAATTATCACTTATAAGAATGAATTAGTTACAATTTTTGACATCGTAAAATTGATATATGAACAAAATGTGTATAATAATTGGAATAATTATAATAATTTTATCAATAAAGATAAGACATAAATATAAATTTATGTATAAATTTTTTGTGGCCTGGATTTTTTGCTGGCCTTAAGGCATGTGCCTTATTTGCATAAGGGTTAATCCGGCACTGGACTTATTTTGCCAGTTGAAATAGAATTACACTCCATGAATGAAAATCAATGTGAATATGGTTTAAAAACACAAAGCTGTGAAACCTTTCAGTATGTAGCAGTTTTACCATTACTAAAAAAGTCAATCGAAATTAAGCTTATTTGGAGTTTAGTAAAACGAAAACTTGAAAAAAATGAGTTTGTTAATAATGAATTACTATATTCATATTCAGAATGTTTAAATTGTAAACAACATGTCATTTTTATATCATGATGAATTTGAAGTGTGTGATTCAATTGCAGCTCAGTATATAGTTTTATTACTTCTTGCAGCATTGAAGAATAATATATATCTCAGAACTTCATACAATTAGTTTATTTATTCTTGTTAATGAAATGTTTATCAAAAAGTATAAAACATATAAGTAAGTTTTAAGAACCTTTAATTCAGGATTTGCTGATGTTGCAAAATGAGGGTATTTCAGTTACTGGCAGGAATGACTGGAAAAACAAACTAGTTCCATTTGTTTTCTGTACTGACGCATCTTTTAAAATTGTTGGTTTCGCATCACAGAAGTTTTGATTGTCTCGGTTACTACCATTTATGGTTGGTAATTGCATACCAATAGCTAATGTGTATTATGCTCATCTGGTTTATGAAAACGAAGCACCTAGATATTTATGCTGCATGCGTATTGAAGCTAAACATTTATATTTCAAAAAGTTTGCTTCTTCTATTAGAAGTTTTAAAGTTATAGGTCATTCTCTCGCAATGTGGCATCAGTTGAAATAGGTTTGGAAGATGGGATTTTCTGATTTTTTTCAATGAAAAGTATTAAACATCAAATCTATGTTCAAATACATTTGACAGCAAGCCTTCAGGAAAAATTATTTTCTTTTTTTTAACAATATTATTGATAAAAAGGAAACAGTTTAAAAGTATAATGTTATTCTATAGATAGAATCCAATTTCACGTGCATGATACAGTTATTTTAGCTTTACTTCATGGAGAAGAAACTAATTTATTTTTCAAAATTTATCACATTATACAATTTTGTCAACACTGGATGTTTTCTATAACTTGCTTATTTATGGCAAATATAATGAACACTTGCATGCATTCAGAGTTGTAGAAGATGAAATCTTTTCAATATACTTGCCAACAGAAGTTTGAGATTATCAACTTCTAGACACATATACAATACAAGCCTTCTATATTACTCTCAGATACTTGTGCTTTAAATAAATCTTGGCAGAAGGGTTTTTTACTTTTGTTATAGCCTATTGTACTTGCACAAAATATTTATATGTAGAAAAATCTTAACATTTACTATTAATAGCTATAAAAGTTACTGAAAATAGATTAAAATATTAATTAAAAAAGTTAGATAAATAATGATAATAAATATAATGTTAGTAAAATAATAAATATATGACAAAATTTATAAAATCTTAAATTTGCAAGGTTACTTTGCAATTTTAAAATAACTAAGATTTTATGATGTTTCAATATTAAAGTGATCTCCCATATGAAGACCATTAATATGCTGTTTGACTTCTTGACTAATTGCTTTTTAGCCCTTAGCAAATTTTCAGACAAAAGTTAAGCAAAAAAACTTTAAAAATCTCAATATCATAACGAACTTTAAAAATACTATATACTACTTTTTTTAATATTTTATTATAAAAGAGTTTAATTTACAATAATGCTACTTTTTCCGCAATAAAAGATAAAAGCTCTGCTTAAAAGGTTTAAGGAGAGTCAGCGTGCTAAACATATATCAGGTTTTTTTTTCTCCTCATATATTTTAAATATTCCGAAAAATAAATTTTCTATATGAAATAACTAAAAAATTTTATCATCTTTACTGTTTTTTAAGTTCTAAAGATAAAGGTACATTTAATTCCGTTGTGTGTGTGTGTATATATATATATATATATATATATATATATATATATATATATATATATATATATATATATATATATATATAAGTTATTAATATTTATTAGATTATTAGTACTATTGTTTGTTTAGGTTTAGCTAATTCTACGAATGGATGTGATTTCTGCTAGCTGTTTTTGGCTTTTCATGCTTTTTCATATTCTTATATAACATCACTGGATTTTGTGAATAAAAGTAAAAAGAGGTAAATATGATAGACGTCGTTGTGATTTAGAATAAACTGTAATCACGGTTTATGTGAAAAGAACCGTTTTTTGCTACGTAACAGAAGCGTTTAAAACAAAGCAACTTTTTTAATTTATTTTATCCAATAGTTTTGTAATTTTTTTATTGCTTGTAGCATGCTTTTTGTTAATCTAATCGTTGTTTAATTCATCATTTCGCATAACAAGTCAATGTAATGGTAAAACGTTAAATCATTTTTTCAACGTGATGTAAACTTTTTGGAAGAACTTGGATTAATAACAAAAGCTTGAAAAAATAATAAGTTTTGATAAAATTGTTAATCTAAAAAATTATCCAAAAATTTAATAATAATAAAAATTTGAATAACTTTTAAAATGTGAAGATCTCTGGGTCAAATATTTAGGTTTTTTTTTTGGGTGAGCAACATGGTGATCAGCTTTTTATCTGAGGAATTTCAATTCAGTGAAATGAACTTTTGGTAAATTGAAAACATTATAAGCAACATGATTTGAATTCTCTTTATTCACTAATCAATAATTCAACCCATGGTTAAATATACTCCATTAGAGGATAGTTTCGTTTCAAAATGTTTCTCTAATTTCTATTTTGTTACCAATTATTAATAAAACAAAAATGTTGTTTTTTTTTTTATTTGATTTTTCTTATGTAAATTTAAAAAACTTTCTTTGCACAAGCGAAAGTCGAAGCGATTGTCATTAATAATAGAACACTTTTTTTTATCAACGCTGTGAATAAGAATTTGTTTTAATCGTTTACTTTATTTGATATGTAGTAGCTCGCTTCTCGGCCTAATGGTTAAGATCAAGGTGTGGTATCCGGCTTATGCCGGTGTACCAAATATTTATCTGTGAAGTGTAGTCAAACTCTGAGACGGCGTTTACAGGGTCTTCCCCGGAGGAGGGTTGACACTTTGCAAGGCATCTGGCTGGAAGACTACATAAATACCTCAATTGTAGCAGTTAACGAACAATAATCAAGTCTGAGATACTTGTGAGCTTTCTAACAGGTTAATACTTTTGACGATATCACTATATGTATTATACATTAGTCATTTTTATAAATTTTTGTAAACAATTTATATACGCTCTTAATAAAATAGAACGCCTAATTTGGCCAAAGACGCATAAAAAATAATTTGGCCAAAGACGCATAAAAAATAAAGACGTATAAAAAATAATTTTCACAGGTTAAAAACGTCTAGATAAGCTTAAATCAGATTAGGTTTGAAAAATGTTTTTAGTCTAAAAAAATATTCAAGTCGACCAAAAATATCATGTCATGAAAAGCTATTCTGAAGAAAAGCTCGACCGTCAAATAAGAAAATTCAGCTATGCTTCATACATTATTAAACCTTGATAACAAGATTTCCAACTTTTGTCTAAAAGAAGAAGGAAATATTAATGTGGTACATACCTCAAAAAATTCAAAATTTTCAAAATTTACATTATCAATTTTTCTGGTCAATTTGGTATTGCTGATTCTTAAAACAAGATAAAAATTAGATTAAACAGCATCTAAATTAGTCTAATTTAGCATTTGAAATGTTTATAATTTTCTAGTTCCTTAGCAAAGGTCTTAGCAACCAGAGTGATACCTGAATTTATTTTATTTTCTATCTATATTTGTGTTCATTCAGTATGGAAATTATCTTTAAAGTCTATTGAGCTTCTTGTTTTTAAAGACATATTTCAAAGCAACTCAACCACGGTATTTCCATAAATTTACTGGATGCATGTAATGCAAATGAGGTTAAGTTCTCATTATTGAATAAAACCAAACTTTTTTACTTATAATGGGCTAAACTAGCAGAAAACTGAAATCAAAAGCAGTGCTATGTTTCAATTAAGGTGGTTATGGTTTGTTAAGTGTTTATCATAGCTTTGGTTTGCAACCTGGTCAATTAAGTATATACGGCTTACATAAATATGATATAGGAGGCATAAAAAGTTCTAAAAAAAATCAATTGATATTGTTAAAAAACGAAGAAAAAACCTCAGATAAATAAAAAAGAGTTTTGATGATAAAAATATTGCTAAAAAAGGTGAAATATATGCTTCTGAAACTTTTTAGACTTTATAGTAATTGATTTGATTAGTTTTTATTTTTTTAATGAGTTCTTCTCGGAATCGCATTTTTTTAACTTTGATCCTAAATAACTTAAAACCTGTTTTGTCAAATTTATTGAAATTATAAGGATTCATTCTTTACATAGAAGTCTATGTTTTGAACTAAAAAAATGTTATTATTTTAATTTTTGTTCTGATTTTTATATGCATTTTTGTTCTTCTTTTTGGGGAAAATTACCAGAATTATTGTAATTGAGAAAATTAGAGTTATACTTTGGATTTATTAACATTTTTTTAGTTCGGAACATGCATTGCACCATTATTGATTAGTTTGAGAAGTTTGATGTCAATATCTTTTTGCAATAAAAAGATATATTGGAACAAAAAATTTGCATAAATAGGGTATTTACATAATTATTTTTAAGAATAATTATTTTTTGTAATTTTTTTTTTTTAATTATTTTATTTATTGATTATTTTATTTTTGTCGAACTAAATCAAAATGACATGTTGAAAAAGGGTGCTTAAGAAGGTTAAGAAACTTCACCCTTCACCCTATGCCACATGATTGTTTGAATGGGCAGTTAATCTTCAATATAAACTCCAATATTGCGCGTAAATACTAAAAATTCTCATCAATCTTTAGCACTATTGTTGCGACGAAGGCCAGAGAAGCATTTCTGTAGATAAAATTGTCTCAACATTTGTTGCAATAAATGCAAGGAAATCATTTCATTAATTAAGTTGATTCAATCATCGGAAATATCGTTTTTATTTTTTATCAGTAACGATATAGCAGAACGGATGTAAATGTGTGGTATTTAAAAGGCATTAAAATATTGAAGCGGTCTAGGTCTCTTTGTGTGTGGGCTTATTTTAGAGATCAAACAATGTTTCATGCTTTTATAATGAACTACTTGGAAGTGCGCCTTTGCTTTTTAAATCGAAGCATTCAGTTTAGATTATACATATTACATGTAATAACATGATATTGAATACATTAACACTCAATTAATACGTTTGATTAAAGTGAAAAGTTGGTTTCTTTTCACCAAAATGGATTTCGTTGGTCAAATTAAGGTTCGGTTAAATAACATTTCTAAAACGGAAACTTGGTAGATGTTGAATCTTACAAAAACTTTGTCTATTTTTAAATAGAAACCGAAATGTTGAAAACCATTGTGAAGGGAAAAATGTCGGAAAAGTTCAGTAGTTTGCTTTTTCATCATACAATGAAGAAAATGATAAAAGAAGCTATTGTTAAAAGACAACGTCGCAAATTAATGTTTACAACTGTTTCTCATAAAGAATTCTTGAATGAGTATATGTTAAAATGGAGAAAATGTTTTAATATTGTTGTTTTACTTTTATTAGTAAATGTTCTGAAAACAAGTCGCAAATTGCTGGTAAAAACGTGTCATTATCGTAATTTGCATAAAAACCAAGTTACACATAAATCTTTTCCTTGAGACTTTAATGTGGAAGTTTATTTTTACAAGCTTTTAGGGTGACACACAAAAACTTTTCACATGAAAAATGCTGCATAACTGGTATTTAATGCGCAGGTGTCTATAATATTACAATATTTCATAGAGTTGTTACACTTTGAAGACGATGTCATAAAATACCAGCTTAGAAATTCTTTTACATGAAACACATTAATTGCATTTAAAAAAGTAGACCTGCACTTACGAATCATTTGGATCTCATTCAAAATATCTACCAATCAGCGTAAGAGACTTTTTGACTACGAACATAAAGTCAGAATGGTTTCGTAAAACAAGCAATTTAAGTAGCTCACCCTTTTTACTTTGATCACTATGTTTATCGAGGTCGATATAATCGAGAGCAGCTTTGGAAAAAATAGCATCGCTTACGAATCTTTTCCAGTCAGAAGCTATGTTATCAACCAAAATGCATTTTATTCTGGGATATATGACGAATGTGTCTAAAAAAGGGCAAGGTTTTTTGCATTTAGCACTTTTAACAAACTGTTCGTTCATCTTTTAAAATCGGATTTTTATCTTTATATTTATACTGAAACTTTTAAAGCCGTTTAATAATATCGCACCGTTGTTGAAACATACTTAATAACTCTTGCTGAAAAATGCTTACAATTTAGATGAGACAAGCTGAAATCATCAATAAATGATTCTTAGTTCAGAGATGAAGCGTAAGGAAAAACGAATCAAAGTGAGGATTTTAGTTCTGAAAAAGGATTGGCGAAAAACACAAAATTTAAGTAGAACTTAGGCGTAAAGGAAATGGACTTCATTCAGAGTCCACTGGTTCATCCCCAATTTAAAAAAAAACCGTCTTTCGATTAAAAAAAAAGCGTCTTTGTTGACCAATTGTGGAAAACAAGTGTTTTGATTAGAAGAAAGCGACTTTTTTGATCAATTGATAAAAAACATTTAAAAAACACCACCCAATGTAGAAAAGTAGAAACGGTATTACAATATTTATTATGATATATACTTGATTCAATAACAGCATGGTTGTATTACAAGCATAGAGGGAATATTGGTGTAACAATAGCCTCTCTATCCTTAAATTTAACGATACCAACATGAATCATTTAAATTGCTTTCTTTTTAACTCGGTACTTTACAATTACTAATGTAGTTTTAAAGATGATTGAGTGCTGAGTGTATCTTTTTAAGCTGGTGATGTGAGGAAGGAAATGGATAAAATGGAGATGAGTAGTTAGAATTTTTTTTAATAAAAGTTCGTAACTTTAGTTCTTTTGTTAAATCAGAACGGGTTTCGTTTATGCTAGTTGGTTTTTAAAGAATAAAAGAAAAAAGAAAAAAAAGAAACAATGAGATAAAATGAAAGAAGATAAAAAATGAAGAAATTGAAGTTTATTGTTGCATTATGCGTTCTTCTATTGTTACTAAATGCTTTTCGCTAAACAAAAAATAATTAACCTTAACATTAATTAGAGTAAAAAGAATTTCCATAAATTTTTTTGCGTTTTTGAAATAGCGATGAAGTATTGAACTGCTTTTAAATTTAATGGAAAATTTTGAAAAAATAAAAGTTAAAATGTTGTCACCCTGCTGCACATTGGCATACAACAACATACAAATCCACAAACAGATGCACATTTATAATTACTACTCAAAGTCAGTAAGCTGATAATACCGAAAGATCTCTATGGGCTAAAATCAAAAATTTAAAAATTAAGTGTAAATGAAGATTTATGCTAAAAGTAACTCCAGATCTTAGTTTCAATGGAAAAAAAGCTCTGAAAATATGTATCATAAGTAAAATTAGTAAAATTCTGATGCTCGTTTTTAAGGATATTCGTTTGGACGGATATCAATTAGTTAAAATATGTCAGATATTTTCTGAGTACGTTTTTGGTATTTTAATTTTATCATTTTAAAAATATATATGTATATAAATAAAATGCTCAATTACAAGAAATCATGCTTCGTTTCAAAACATTAGTATAAAAGCTGTATAAAAAAAAAACCCAAAATTCTACGATCACACAATATTTTATTCTAATGTCTAATACTATTATGAAATACTATTAATAAGCTGCTTTTGCAATTGGAGACTCAGAGTTTTCACTTTTTTCTACTTTTCAGAACACTGGAATTTTCGGTTTTAAAACTTTAGTAGTCCTTAATTTAAACATTTTAAACAGCTCGATATCGTGACTTGATAGGGATTCGATTGTGCCTGATAAAGGTTTTTTTCAGAAGAGTTCTAATTGTGAAACTATTTGAGAAATTGTTAGAAGGGTAGCTAATGATAAAACATAATAAGTTTTCATGTTTACACCAAGTTTCTCTTTCTATCTCGGAAGTTTCTCTTTCTATCTTGGGAGCTATTTTCACTTAAAGAAAACAACCGTGCTTATGACAGCGGTCATTACTTTGAAAGATGGTACCTTTGTATAGACCAGCTGCTTTGAAAAACTTGATTTTGGAGGTCTTTTGTTGTAAGCTTCATGGCATTTGTACAAATGTTAATGCAAATACATAAATGAATGTAAATATTTAAATAAAGATGGAAATAATTATTTACCAAATTAAGCGATTCTTTTCCAGATTATTTTAAAGTGCATTAACAATTAGAAATAAATTATTGAAGCTTGATTATTTCTATTAAAAAACAATTTAAAAAAAGATCTTATCTCCATATAGGCGACGTGCATTTTTTCATATTAACCGGTATAACGTGTGCCATTCGACAAAATATGTCGAATGTAAGTTTAGAGTAAATATGGGTCTGCTTCAATTTCAATTAAATGACACTTTTAATTTCAACTTTAATCGTTGAACTAAAGTTGATTTCCTTTTTTAAAAAGTAATTATCATGCCATTGCAATATCACTAGTAATTAAATTAAGTTTTGTTTCTAATATGTAAAAAAAATGTTCTAAACGTTTACACAACGCTTTATTGCCAAGCTCAGAAATGCAGGTTTCTGGTTTGGAGAAAAAGAAAAGGTCATAGAATGCAAGAGCCTAATGATGATATTTGAGGATCGCATTTTTTTATCATTAAATCTTTCAGCTTCTATCAGCGATTGCGTTTTGTATTCAAATAAAAGAATATCTTTTGTCTGGGTTCTAGAGTTTTTAACACGTTTTTTCCAGTTTTTAGCACGCTTTTTCCAGCTTTTAACACGTTTTTTCTAGTTCAGAACACGTTTTTTCCATTGCAGCAGTGTATTGTTAAAAGTAATTGTCACTCGCTGCTCTAAAATCTTAACAGCACTTTCAGGTTTTCATATTTCTATTATTTCGTCTTCAAAAACAACTAGAAATGACGGTAGATGACTGATATCTATCTTTTTTTCTTCGTATGACCTTTTTCACCTAGACGCATCATACAAAAATAAAACAACTGTTTAAAAACAGCCATGTTCTTCAAACAAATGGTTTAAGTAGCGAATGGTTGATGGACAAAAATCTTCTATCAACTTCGGCTTAACATAAATCTTATCCTAAACAAATTAATTGGTCTCTAAAAGTGCATGTATTTTT
This sequence comes from Hydra viridissima, assembly GCF_058129835.1. NCBI lineage: Eukaryota > Metazoa > Cnidaria > Hydrozoa > Anthoathecata > Hydridae > Hydra > Hydra viridissima. The sequence continues at coordinate 6,680,279 of NW_028324307.1, read as the reverse complement.
CCATTATTATAGGGATATGAAGAAGGCACATGCTTCAATGATAGATACTCTTCAATTTCGTGTATTCAATCAGAAAGATGCGAGATGTCAAGTCCAATCCAAATTAGCTTTAATCAGTAAACGAGGAAGATTCATGCTTGTACCACAGCTACATTAAGAACACGTCAAATGAGTTTGTGACACCATTTTTTGGATCAATTATGGATTCTGAACAAGTTCAGTAAATATCCAGGCTGCACTGGAATAGCGAAAGCTTCATATAGAAGTTTAAAGTTCATTTATGCTTATACATCCAAATCCATATATTTACGAGAGTTTAATGAGTAATCCGCGATAACTTGTGGGGAATTATTTAGACTTTCCCTGAAACCCTCATTTTATACACCCTCATTTTATTCATTTTTACAATCGCGTCATTTTAACACATTTAATGCATTAACAATTACATACATTAACACCTAAACACATTAGCACATATAAACATTAACACCTTCACACACGCTAATTACATCTTGAAGACGTTATTCACTACAAACTGATGAAAAACCCAATTTCAGGAATGCAAAAAGCCTTTACCATTTCTCATTGTTTTCTTTGAGCTAAAATATTTTGCTAATAGAATTAATAATAATTTAAATCATTCGTGTGACAAAAATTATCATTATTATTATTGTTATTGTTATTATTATTATTATTATTATTATTATTATTATTATTATTATTATTATTATTATTATTATTATTATTATTATTATTATTACTATTATTATTATTATTATTATTATTATTATTATTATTATTATTATTATTATTATTATTATTATTATTATTATTATTATTATTATTATTATTATTATTATTATTATTATTATTATTATTATTATTATTATTATTATTATTATTATTATTATTATTATTATTATTATTATTATTATTATTATTATTATTATTATTATTATTATTATTATTATTATTATTATTATTATTAATGATGGTTCAGTGTAGCGTAGGGGGTGTGACAATAATAAAAATGCACTTATTTCTTCTTTCCTGTCTCATGTCAACTCTTCTTGCTTAGGTCAACGCTTCTCTTTGTTGCATGATTGGATGATCATCCAGATAACACATGGACGTCGGCCCGATGTCTTGCTGACATGTTTTATATCAGCTTTAGATCGGAATCGTTTTACTTCATCGGTCCAATGTCGGTCCGATGTCGATCCGACAAATAAAATAAATGAACTTATGTTCTATCGCAAAACATCATCGGCTTGATATCTGCAAACACACCATAACATGACTTGTTCTGCGAATGTTTACAATGCGCAGGCGTAATGATACATTTACACGGTAAATGTATCATTACGCCTGCGCATTGTAAACATTCATGCGCAAATTGACGCATTACGACAATTTGCGCACGCTTAGTATCATTATCAACTTACGACAATTGTCTTAAAGTTTTCATAACCAATATTTTGAAATTTTCATCTGAAGCAAACTTTAGACTTTAGTAAACTATGTATTTTAGACTTGAGTTCTCTATCAATCTTTATCTTTATAAGTTAAGAATTGTATAGATTAGTTTTATATTTTGTAATGAAATTGGAAGTTTGTGAAGTGCAATTGTAAATTGATATTTGAGTGTATAAAAAAGTATGTAATTATTATTAGGTTAAAGAAAACTGCAAAAGAAGTAAAGAATATAGTAATTGTAATTAAAACTAATTTCAGAGTGCTCGCACCATTGATTTGTGATCTTTTCAGATATACAAACCATTACATCACCGCTCTATAAACGCTATTGTAAAAATACAATGGTAATAACATGGTAGTGAGTCCTGAAGTTTCCACTTTCACAACATTTGTTGATTTAAGAGCTAAATTTTATGAAATTTATCTATGGTCTTTTGGCTGCAGTTTGTGTTTCAAGCAGTATTGAAATCAAAAGTAATAGGATAGTTGAAAGTGAAAATTTCCTCAGTATAAGTTGTAATGCAGTGGCATATATAATTTCATATGCTGATTTGTGACAGGTTATTAATCTTTAAAGTATTTTTTGAAATGTAATTAGTATTGATATGGTATATTTTGATTGCTTTGCAAATACAAAGGGTTTACAGTATATTTATATATAATAAAGGGTTTACAGTATATTTACATATTATACAGATTCTGTGCGTGCAAATCCCATGAAAAAGAAAAACGCTGAAATTGACTCAGCAATAAAAACATGGCTGCGTGTTTCATCTGATAGAGGGGGAGTCTGTTAAGGGCGAGAGAAGACCAAGAAAGAGCCGCCTAGATACGGAGAGGTGACCAAGAAAGAGTTGATAAATGCAGAAGACTTTTTTTAGCAATATTTAAAAAGCTTCGATAAAGTTCCCATATTTTATGTTTGAGGTGTTACTTTTGTTTATTCTTCTAGGGATGCAAAGCGTGCAAAACCTACAAAGAATGAAGCAAAAAATCCAAAATACGAAATATCTAAAAATAGCATATATATATATATATATATATATATATATATATATATATATATATATATATATATCAACTTCTGCTATTTTTAGATTCTTATTTGAATATATTTTTACTAACTTTTGAATTAAACATTATATTAAATATATTAAACAATATATTAAATGTATTATATAATTATAATTATTAATTGTAATAATTAATTTTAATTTTGTTGTTTTCTTATTTGATTGAGTCTATATCAAATATACCTTCATTGGTTTACCTTACTATATATTTTATATATGTCATATATTTTATAATGTCATATATAACTTAAATGTATTTTTTCCGGGCAGTTCCTGATTGGCTATTCATTAGCTCATTCATCATAATAAAGTAAATTTCTAATGTTATTTTTACGTTTTTGTTTTCGTCCTACAGATTAACAGCCGCCCGTCAAAAATACATCAAAATTACATCTATAGCCGATTAAATACGGATGTTGCGCTCATTTTTACGTTTTTATTATTAAACAATGTGAAACATTAAGTACGGAAAGTTTTTTTTTTTAACATTGTTTATAGATTTTTGAAGTTAATCTTCTCAAATGTAGCACAATTAAAAATAAAATGGTTACATTTTGTTTCAAAATTAAACAAATTGTATATATTAATCTGTGCGTAAAAGAAAATTTTGACAATATGTTAACATTTATTAAAGATTTATTCCAAGTATGATAAATAACACACTTTAATGTCTAATAAGTAAATATTTATTGAAGAGCTGCTTCCAGTATTAAAAATACCATCATTTTTTATCTTCCAATAAATGAAGTTGTTAACTTGACAATCATCAGCATTGTGTTAGCACCTTTAATTAATTTTGCAATATGACTTTTTTAAATGTGGTCAAAAGAGCAAGTTGTATGTTGTAAAATGATGTGTGAAATTATGTTGTAAAGTTACCTGAAATATTGGTATTATTTTTTTGTAAAGTATATATTTTTGTCCAATTGATAGCTTTCTTTAATTTACCTTACATCTTCCGAGTTACTGAGTTACCTTAGATCTTCCGAGTTACCTTAGATCTTCCGAGTTACCTTAGATCTTCCGAGTTACCTTAGATCTTCCGAGTTACCTTAGATCTTCCGAGTTATCAAAGATATCAAAGACCACTTTTTGTTTTGCTTTAAGAAACGTTTACTAGAAATTCAAGTTGTTTACTGTAAATTAACTTCTTTAAAACATTTCACAAAAGTAAAGGTCATGCTTGGCATGTAACTTTAGGTAAAATAGTTTTTAACAATAATAAACTCTGTTTTATTTGCTAAATTTATTTATTCGTTTATTATAAATCTTGTGCAACAGCATCCATGAGCATATCAACGGCCTGAGCAATTTTTTCTCTTAGTTCTTCTTGTTCTAGAATAAATGGAAAAGATAAGTTAATATTTGTTTTTAACAAGCGAATTTTAATAAAGCTTTTATTTGATACTCCGTCTTACCAATGCTTCTTTTGTACATTGAGGGCTCATCTCCAAAGCTTTGGGTCCATTTATCGACAATAAATTTCACAGCTTGTTTGTAAAGATCTGTGACCTTTGTAACACCGCTGGCAACAGCAGAGCGGATGATTGAGTTTACTTCGGTTAATGACACGCTAAATTTATCAGCAATACTTCGGACGTTCTGGCATGTCTAAAAAAGGACTTCATTGTTAAAAAAATCTTTAACTGACAAAAAATTTTGATGTAGAATTTAGGGGGAAAACAATACAAAATGCTAAGAAAAGTGGGCGTTTTTTTAAACGAAGCATACCTTTTCTGAGAGGACGTTTTCGCAAGAAATTTGAGCCCTTAGGTATTCCGCTGCGTTGTTAAAGTAGTCGACGGCATTTGTGGCACCTGGAAAGAGTAATAAAAATCTTATTATCCCTGAAATACATTTAACAAATTTAGAATTTTATTCTTTAACAAACTGTTTTCCGACTAGTTAAGACAAATCTAATATCTAACCCTGAGCAATGGCTTCCTTTATAGCATTTGTAGCATCAGACACACTCATTTTAAGACTCTTTGCGTATTCAGAGACTTTATCGCAAACCTACAAAAGAATAAGCTGTAACTTTACTATGTTATACACGCCAGCTCAAACTTTTCTGAATCAATAAGAAAATTGTTACCGTTTTACAAATTTTTATGTTAAATAAACCAACTTTAAAAAATCATCTTAAAAAATAGAAATTTTAAAAACCTCTGAGGAGACTAAGTCTTCACATTTGACATTCTTGACATCGTTCAAAAGAAATCTCAAAGCTCGAGCATAGACTACTTTTGCCTGGTCAACACCATTTACAACAGCTTCCTTTACAGCTTTACTAACATCTGAAGCTTTTAGTTTAAGATTTTGTCCGACAGAAGCAATCTTGTCGCATTGCTAGAGATACCAAAAAATTTTAGGTAAACTTATGTTACCGTGTAAATAGGTTACTTTTCGTCATCAACTTGAATGTGTTCTATGATAAGTAATTAAAAAAGGACACCTCGATTTTAAATACTTACTTCAGTACTTAGAACATCAGTGCATTTGAAGTTTGTTGCTTTCTCAACCAATGTATCCTTTACGAATTGAACAATCTCTTGTGCACTTTGTAAATTCTTTTGGACGGCTTTAACGACAGCTTCATTCACAGTTTGGACCTTTTGCTTTAACTGGAGAGCAGCAGCATTTAGAGATGCGCAGGTCTTGTATGAAAATAAAGATTATGTATTTACAAATAGTTAAAAAGATTTTTCTAAAATAGTTGACAAAAATTTATTGATCTTAAATTTGACATAAATTTAAGGTCAGTAATAAAGTTGACATAAATTTATTGATACTTAAAATAATAAAGAACAGTATTAATGAAAATAAATATGATTCAAGTCCACTTAATGAATTTCAAACTATTTGTTACGTTAGATAACTTTTTTTGTTTTTTGTAAACATCAGATTTTATATTTGCAAACATACCTCGGCTGAAAGAACCTCTTCACATGTAGCGGGTAGTGATAAACTTTTAGCCGATGCATATTGAAAGAATAAAACGGACGCAAGTAAAACGATGATTGATTTCATCTAAAAGAGAAAATATCAATCAATTTCCTGATAGTAAAAAAAAAAAGTGGATGACATTTACAACTCAATGTTATTGAAGAACCAGTTTTACCTTTCAAGTTAAAATCTGTCGAAAGGAGCCTGAGAAAAACAGAAGTGTGTATGGTAAAAAGTTACTTCTGTTTTATACCTCATCTTGTTTACAAACCTGGGCGAAATTAAATACATATTGGCAGGCTGTTTAAACTTTTCAAAGCAGTTACTTAATACACCCTTAATGTAATTCATACTTCTTATGTAATTGCTGATAATGTTTAGCTATTAGCTAAATATTTGAACAAAAATTTCATTTTCTCCTCCCATTCTCTCCTTTGCTTTTTAGAGAGGCTTTTTCATTATTTCCAACTTTATAAGTCAGGAGTAGAATACAAATTATCTTTTTCAAAGAAATTCTTAATGTAATTATAAATAAAGATTTAAGAAGGTTTCAGCATTTTTTTAGTTTCCCCAGTTTCACATAATTTTTTATAAACAAATAAATTTTTCAGTAGGAATTTTTATAAAGATTCCTTCGATTGCGATCTTCGTATGACTCCTAAATAATTTCGTTTTTCCGCAAAAATTTTACGAAATTAAAAAAACTTAAAATACTAAAAATATTTAACTGATATTATATTTTACGATTTGCGACAAATAAATTAAATTAATTGGGGACAATGAAAGCGAACTCCCATTATTCTAATATGGTTAAAACTTCAGGATGTGAAGTTTAAAACGAAGAAGTTTATTGTGAAAGATGAATTTTTATACCAAATAAAAAAAATTTGAACATTGCAAATGAGTTGTTGTTATTATCTTACTTACAAAATTATGTTTATAAACTCGTAATCTTAATTACTCCCCTGAATTTCCCCACGAGTTGAATTGAATTGTCGATTTAGTTCGGTACTTTTCTATAGTTCTATTACCAATTCTGAATTGAGAACGCAATAAAATAAAATTTTTGTTTATAGCAAAAAAAAACTTTTTAGAATTCATACATTAAAATTTGTGGCGTAAATGTAAAACCCCACAGAATTTTCGACCAGTGGTAATTCATTATACAACTTACGCTTTCTTAACACAACGCCTTTACTACGAAAATATCTTCGCGGTTAAAAAAACTACGAAAAAACTTTGCGATCAATAAAGAAAATCCGAATTCCTAATTGCTTAATGTCTTTGATTTTTAAGAAATCTTAATGTTACATTACAATTTTAGCATCAATTTTGTTTTATTATAGTAGTGCGAGATATTTCGCGTAAATAATTGCGCATCTGACTAGAAACATCAACCTAGCGCATCTGTTTAGAATTCCTTGAATTTTTTTTTACTGCACGATTTAAAAATAAAAGCGAAAGTTACTCGTTAGTAACGGGTTGGTTTTTTTATAATAATTCCCGTATTCTGGTGTTACCAGTTCCCTTATTGGCGTTGTTATTTTTCTAAGCCCTACAAAATTGTTTGTTTGGTCATTTTTATTACAATTTTCAATTAATGCTCACACTTTGATTGTTTGGGTTTTCCGTAGGTTTTATTTAAAATAGAAAAAAATTCAGCATGCAAGATCTTAAAGAGAAAAACGTAATGCATCATTAAAAATTGAAATAAAATAAAACAAAATAAAAGAAGTTAAATTTATTTCTATTTTTAAACTTAACTTTTCAGAGTCAACGAAAAATAAAAAAACAGATTCCTTCCAGTAAAATTAACTTTAAAATGCTTTTAAAAATCTTTTTACTAATTTATCGTGTGTAGGTCCAGTATTAGATGTAGCCATAAAATGGTATTTCGTTAAAGAAAAGTGTCTATTGTAACTGACATCTTTTTAGTGAACCATTAGCGATTTCAGTTTTACCGTTATTGCTGACATTAGAGGTAATATCGTAAAATGTGTTGCTTGGTACAGATGCGCCGAACAATTTTATTCAAATTAAGATCGTTGTATGCAAGAATGCGTGTTTCTATTGTACATAGTGCGTATATTGAATCAAATTAAGCAAAGGTTTCAAGGTGCAAATGTTTGTAGGTTGTCTTCGCACAAGCCTTGAATATTAGATTTAGCTCAGCAACAATTCAGCATCATTTTAGGTTACAATTGGATTTCATTGAAGATAAATGTTCATTTAGTGGCGTTTTAGTATTTATGTATACTTTAGAGATACTGCAACTATCTTAAAGGTGAAACTTAAGAAAACCACTTCACATTTTTAATGTTTTACACTGCAAACAATCTTCTTACAATAAACTTAGTTTTAATGGTCTTTTTGCTTTTCATTTCGCTTTTTTAAGCAAAGTTTTTATGCTCTGATGTTTAAAAAAACCTTTTTTTTCAACCTAGACTCATTAGATTACCGAAATGATTTTAATTCAGTAAATCTGTTAAGCTTGTAAATGCGCTCTAAAGACGTTTTTTCCTTCAACAAAAACATTTTTTTGCATCATCACCTAATCACGCAATTTAGAGAACCAAAATCGTGCGGAAGACTTATATTTATTTAGTAGTGCAAATAAATATCTATTTATATTTATAATATACATCTTTATCTATGTTTGTCATACATAAATACTGTTGAGAAAAAAGAAAGTAAAAGCACTACGGTGTAAAAATGTTTAGTACAGATTTTACAGTTACGTAATGAACTCTAGTAGTATATTAGGCAGGCTGAAAATACTTTTGATAAAGATTTTATAATTGAAGACAACAGGAGAAGACGCACGGCTTTCACAGTCCAATATTTTTGATTTTTGGGAAAAACGGAAGTTTATATTTAAAGACTTTAATGTAAAACATTTTAAAATACCTCGATAATGCCGGATACCGGTTGTTTTTTTTCGCTCAGATATATTGTTAGAAGTAATAATTAAGAGCCAGTATTCGAAGGAAAAGGCACTAATGTAAAAACTTGAATTAGGACATCAGTGTTTTTTTCCCCGCATAGTCTTTAAAAAAATGACGAAGTTTTTTAATACTGTTTATTCATTTAGAATGTTTGATTGTATTCTGAAGTCATAAAAAGAAGTTTAAAATCAAAAGATTGAGTAGTGAAAAATCTACTTTTTATGAACTATATAGATAGTTACAATAGCATTTTCTAAAGTTCAGCAAGAAGAAATATTACACAATTTTTTTAGTCACAAAATCAATCACATAAAAAACACCTGAAAAGCAATCAAGCAGTTTATAAATAGAATGTCTAATAAAAGTAACAATCCGACTAACATACTCAACAACAACAAGGCGAAACTAAATCTAAAACCAACTCTTAATCCATGCTATCCAATTTTAAGAACTTCGTTAATACGATTGCTTCAAAATTATCCAATATTGAAGGAGGAAACCCTCAACTGTATAAATTCAACAAAATTACAAGGAAATTGAGTTGGACCAAAGAGCCTTCCAAAAAAAGACTTTTAAACCGGTGCCAAGAATCCAACGTAAAACGCTAAGTATAATTTTCAAAAGTTGATTTCGTAAATGAACATTTCTTGATGATTTCTAGTTAGCCAAAGTTGTCCCAGTCCGCAAAAAAGGAACTGCGGCTGTTTGTACCAACTGTAGCCCAAGTTTTCATCTTTCTAAAAATAATCTTTGAGAAAGTTATGTATGACAAGATATAAGATTTTTGAAATACAAATAAATACTTAAATAAGTTTGGTAACAAGGTTGGTTTTCAAAAAAGTATCCTGCTCCTCACCTTCTTATCGAAATTACAAATATTTTAATAGTTACTTTTGAGAAAGGACTCTCTGTTTGTAGATTTTTTTATCGATTTACAAAAGGGTTTTTGATGCCACAGACCATGAAATAACATTTTTTATTTTAAAGTGGCATCTTCTCAAATAATTAATCATTTGCATTAGTATCTTTCGGGGATCCAAGTGAGTACCACTCCTCTTTATCATTTAGATTGAGCAAAATCTTTCGATCAAAATTCAGAAAAGTATCATTATGCTGATTATACAAATCATCAATAAATATTAAACTATCTCCATAAACTAAATTAACATATTAATCAGGATATGGCCAGTCTTATTCAACTACTTCGAATAAGAAAAATCTAACTTCATGCTAAAAAAACAGTGAGAATAATATTTAAGATTCAACATGTTATTTTTATGAACAACACTGTTAAAAGTCTTCCAAAAAACTTTGAACTTTAAAACAAGTGACCAAAAACTGTCTTTGTGTAGTAATATAAATTGTCGCGGTGATAGATGAAAATTCACTAAGAGCACATATAAATGAGCTTACTCTTAAATGAAGGTGTTCCAACAGAATATTAGCAAATATTCGATATATCTTTGAAACGTTATTAAGCATTAACGTTTAGTTTTCAGATTATATTTTCGAAAATTGATACGGTATGGTACGCAAATAATTCTGATACATACCAGAGTAACCTTTCTTGGAACCCCCCTACCGAATACCCTTAAAAAAAAAAACTTCTCCGTAGGCCCATTAATCTGCTCTTAAAATTACTCCAATTCTACCTAAATAGCTATGATTTCGTTATTCTTAACCTCTGCAATTTTTCCTTTGTTTAAAAATACATGCTAGAATTTTTACTATTTAAATTTGTGAAATTTTACTTTTATTATGATTAATTTGAACTTTTTATAATTTTTTTGTGCATCTTTTATCATATTTATCCTATGCGTTTTATTTGTGAATAATTAATTGAAATGCCTTATGTTTTTTTTATTTTTATTGAAAAAAAACATATTGATATAATAGTTAGGTCTAAATTAAGATCATTAATAACATGATTTGAAATATCAAATTAAGCTATAGTTTTTTTGTTTTACACCGTTTGCTTCTTATTAGAGGCGCCAAAAAAAAGATTTGCAACGGGTGCAAAAAATTTATTTACAATATTCACACACTATTACCTCCTAGTGAAAGAAATTTTTATCTTATGGAGAAACAAAATTTAAAATTTGTATGTTTTAGGTTTTAGCAACTTCAATCTTTAAAATGTAAAAAATGAATGCTGCTGGAACTTTTATTCCTGTCCGATTTTTAGCTTTGGTGTCACATTTTGTAATTTTAGTCACTCTTTTCTGGTCTTTGGTAAGCTAATCATAACACAGTTTGAATATTTGTTATATTTCTTTACGCAAATTCAAACATACACATACATTGACAAAATGAGTGAGACAAAAATTTTTATTCTTAATAATAAGTACTCAATACTTTTTTAACTTTGACTTGATTTAGCTTTGCCATGCTTTTTTATTATTAAACTCTAAACAATCATTAGGCTTATCCTAATTTAACAGGTATCCTTAGAAATAAAATATTTATTGAGTGCATAATTTTAAAGAATTTTAAAGTTTAAACATTTTTTCCATAAAATGAAAATTACATTTACATAAGAAGACATAAAAGGAATTTTATGTCTTTTAAAGTTGAGTTAGAAAGGGACATAAATTATGAAGCATGGTCTATTTTCTCCAAGCAACTTTTTTTAGATGATTTGGTATGGAACATCCAATCATTCTATGGTGCCTCATGAAATTTTGAAATTATTTTATTCATGAAGTAGCAAAATAATATTTTGAGTGATTTCTAATAAACAAGTAACACAAAAACTGCTTTAAACCATTAAAAACAATAAAAACAACCCAAACCATTTTAAACCTGGTTTAAATCACAAGGCAGCTAAACCTGAGAAACCTGATCATATGCATCAATAGAAAAACAGTTGCTCAAAACACTTATATGTAAAACTGTAAAAATTGGTATGTGACCATTTTGAAGGGTAAGGAATTCAAAGATTACACTTAAGAAGAATTTGATTTTTTAAGTTTAACACAAGATGAAAATTTTGCCATCAAAAAGTCAATCTCTAGTAAAAGTAAACAACCTATTAAGTTGTCTATTATTTATCCCCAAAGATTACATTAGTACAGTTTTAAAATATAGCTACATATGTTTAATTTCTTGTCATTTGGTGAATGTTTTGCATCTGTAGATGTTTTTTTTGTCCATTGAGCTGTGAATGTTTTTCACTTTGCACAAAGTATTAAGTTATGCTAACTTTTTTTATTACAAAACATACTCTGTTATGAAGTAGCATGGTACAGACTCCAAATCTGAATGTAAGACTAAGAACTTAATATTAAACAAATCAGCTACATACATTGAGGCATATTTTTACTTTTCATCTCTGATGATTTTGTTTTTTAGAAGCAATTATAATTTTGAAGCTTAAATCCATCAATTCAGGTTTTTATATTCAAACTTGTTTACTCTAATAAATAATTACGAACTTATACAAATAATAGTGGTTTTAATTTGAGTATGATATTGTTGTTAGGAATCCAACAGTAGCTGTCTCAATTAGGCTAAAAAGGATTGTTGACAAGGACTATGTGAGAAGAGAAACTTTATATTTTTGTCAGTTTATGTGTCATGATTCAGTGACTAAACCTAGCAGCTCCATCTGAAAAGTGAAATATTGTAAATGATGTTTTTAATTAAATCTATTTAATGCCAGTCAGTGATATTTTGTTGCACAAAATAAACAGAAAATGTATTGTGAGACTTATCAGATAAAAAATAAATTATTTTTGTTTGACCTTTCTTGCAATAAATTAGTTTTGTTTTACCTTTCTTGCAATAAATTACTATAGGATTATTTTAAATTTTGTCACAATTGACAACTGAAATTTTCAATAAAATCACCCAACATCAAGCATTGTGTGTATTGTGACTCCTGTGTATGCTAAGTTATGTAAAAAATCAATGAGTCCATTAACTTAACATACTCTCCTTGTGCTTTAGATACATAGGAATGTTTACTAAGGTTGTCTATTTTTTCACAAGGTTTAGATTGAGTAATAGGAGAAGTAAATCAACATGCTGCAAGATAAAAAAATACTTAGCTTAACTAATTATTTAAGTATACTTTTAAAGCATATTGTTTTGGGAAATTAAGATGAAATTTAATATAAGAATTAAGTTACATATGTAATCCATACATAAGCATACTTTTATAGTTTTAATAGCCAAAATAGGTTTGGGATCAGTAATAGTGATTAAAAATCTTTATCAGTATTTTAAAATAATTCATTATTTGGTTGAACAGATGTTTCTTCTATTTGCTTTGGCTTTTTTCATAACATTGTCTGACTGTAGTTTTTAGTATACAGTATTCCCTTTGTAATACCATGAAATTAATTGACAATATATTGATTGTTTTTTAACCAGTTTTTTAGAGTTTGTTTCATGATCAAAAGGTAGACTGTAATCAAAAGTGTTAATCGAATTGTTTGTGTTATTGTTCTGGATTTTTGTTTTGGAATAACATTTTGAACACAACTTCAAACCAAACAAACTTGCTCTTTTAATGTCAGAGCAATCTTTAAGGATATACATAACATGCTTAAGAGGAAATAAAGTAGTTATAAAATATCTTTTGTTATTATATATAAAAAATCATTGATGAAAAAAATAAATAAAACATTAAATTAATTAAATTTAATATTGTATTTATTGGTTAAACTTTAAATTGTCAAGTAGTCAGACACACTATACAAGTTCTTCACTAGTTCTTCTTTTTCATTGTGTGTCATTTTTATTTAAATTATTTAACTTTCACTAACAGCATTACAATAGTAACTTTCAAAAACGCACCTTCATATTTTAGTTAAAACAGTTATCAAATCTACTTCAAAAAGATAATAAAACTTCCAAACAGATAGACTGACATGACAATACAACAAAGCAGGTAACAGTTTTTAAAAACTGTTGAAATACAGAACTTCTTAAAAGTGTTAAAAGAATACTAATTAGAACTCATGTATTACTAACAAATACATTTTACGTAACTAATCACAGATTATCTTCCTATTTACTGTTACTTGGTCATACAAAATGTAAATGTATATTTATGTCAATATTTAATTAATATTTGCAATTATATTTACATATAGTTCTAAATATTAATTACTTTGTGTTGATCGCACTTTAACATTGTTTTTTTTTACTTTTAGGATATTACCTTGAAAACATGTTTATTAACTGGGTACACCAATGAGGATTATGAAGATCAAAAAGAGAAGTAAGTTTTTTGTCTTTAGTCCATAACAAATTAATTTTAAAATCAGTCTATAACTAACTAATCTTAATTCTAACATTTTTTAATATAGATTTTTAGAGAGAAAATAATATGCCAATTAGTATCCACTAAAAAGTTGGATAAAATTGGATAAAACAAAGCCAATATCTTTGAAAAAATATTGTACAAATTTTATGGCCTAAGTTGGTTGGATTAAGTTAGCTTTACTTGGTGTTTGTATTATATATAAGCGACAAATAAAGGAAACATCTTGCTCAAAATGAGAATTTCATTATTTTAAAGTTATTAATCTTTAAGTTTATTTAACCTTTAAGTTATTAAATCTTTAACTGGTGATCAGAGATATCTGAGACTTTTATTACAAGGATTGTGATGATTAGATTAGTTGTTGCTTCTCATCCTTCTGTTTTATATATTTTATAGTTTGACTGTTGGGTTTTCAATTTCACTTGCGCTGTTCATCTTTGAGATGCTGAGTTTTCTTTCTGGTGTTTCCATGTTTCAGAGTGCAATTGCTATGATATGTATCTTTTCTGATGAGTTGCTTTTCAAGCATGAAAAATTTTTTTTTTAGATTTAATTTTTATGCTACTAGTGTGGGGGGGACAGTGATGAAAGTTCTTCTCATTTGAAACTCATTTAGTGTCAAATTAAATATCTTGTTGTTTAATTATTTAAGTGTTGTAGACAGATGAAACTTTTCTAGAACAGATTTAACTGCTGATTACATCGTAGCCAGTTAAATGAATGTTTAAAAATAAGTTTTAAAAACCCCTTTGTTTTTGCCTGAGCTGACGATGTCCATGCCTTATACACTTACCTCTTTATAAGAGATTTATAAACTCTATGATAGATTTGCAGTTTCCTTGCAACTTTTATTTATTATTATAAGATGATAAATAAAAATTTTTATTTGTTGCCATCAGATGATTTGATAAGAATTTTAGTTTTTATTCGTGTCTAATTAATGCTTCACTCACCATTTTTATTAATGCACTTTTAGTTAACCTTTGCATTCCATCGCAATTAAAACACTTTTTTTTCATTTTTCATTCAAATTGCGACTAAAAATTGAATTAAACCAGCAGAAAATAGAGAACTTTACATTCTGTTTAAACCCACTTTTTCACGTCAACTGAAGGATAAAAATGAAAGATATACTTACAAATTGGGTTCAAAAAAGATATGATAAAGTCATTGCTGTTGATGATTATCTAATTTCCTTGAAATATGAGCAGCTATAATAACTCACGTAAGTGCCTCAATATCTCTCTCTATGTTTATACTTGAGTATTGGACATGTGAACGATTTTGGTTCATATTTGGTTTCTGCAGGTAAGTGTTGAAAAGCCAAAAAATTTGGTAATTTATTTTTAAATCTTGTTTAAACTTTTTTTCTTTATTTTGATTTTGTTGTGATTGCTGTTTTTACATTTTCTTTCCAGTGTTTTACCAGCTTCCTTAGAACTTCTAACGTTGTTGCTATTCGTAATTTGCAAACGAAGATATTAAAGCGTTATTTTAAAAATCTTATTAACGCTATTTCTTGCAAGCTTTCTCGATTGTTACGACGTTAAAAATGCTCTTGTCAGCATGGGTTTTTATTCTGTGAAATAGAGATGTAGTATATGTATTTTTCTTCTATTATAAATCGTTCTATAAATATAAGAAATCCAGATTTTTTAATATTTTCAATTACAGCCATTTCAACATTTAAGTTTGGTTTTAAGAAATAGCGTACAACTTGAAAACGATAAATTAGGGTGGAATTTAATAAGTATGTTCGTTGATTATAGTTACTTTTAACATTATATTTCGCCAACTTTTGCTAGATAGTTCTGGAAATGAATTGTTTGACATATATTTAGAAGTACTCATTATTTCCATCTTATTTAACGGTTTTCTTTTAATATCACCTCTACCTTTTTGCAGAACAGAAAGATTATTTTTTAATCCTTAAACAGATTTTTGTATTATTTGTAAATAGACATGTTAAGATCATTTCGTTTTACAAGGACCATGTGGGGCATTTGTAATGATAGATTTGGACTTTCGGGTATATTGTTTAATCATAGACAGGCTATCGGAAATAAATAGTTAATGTAACTAAAGTTTTGCTTGTCTTTATTTCGGAGAAGGATCAAGGCAAAGATTGAACTTTGATTCAGAGTTGATGAATGTAGTTGAGGAGAATTGTGAATTTAAGAGTTCTAATATTTGTGTTAATTCTTCAATTTCTTTCATCGTGTTAGTTTTGCTTTAATGCTTTTATCGAAATTTAAAGAAATTAATCACGAAAAAAACGCAAAAATAATTTGGAAAAGGTAAAAAATAGTTTGTAAAAGGAAAAGTGTAAATAAACTGAAAATATTTTCTTCAAGTTATGAAAATATTGCTAAAAATGTAAAATGTTTTCAAAAGTTATTTACAAATAGAACAAAGTTGCAGTTAAAATTTGTTTTTTTTTAACTGAAGTTGTTATCTTTTTCAAGTTTTTTAGTTTACTGTTTAACAAACTTTGGTGGGGGAGGGGTGTTCGCAACATTCGCAATTCTGTCCGGATGCGTAGGACCCCTAGATGTTGTAGGGTAGGAATATCTCTCTTCTTTAATAGATACATGAGTCTAAAATGCAATATTCTACTTGCAATATTTCTTTAGCTCTATTTAAAAGTAAGCTCTCCCTTTGTCACCGCTTCGTGTTTCTTTCTTTCCTATTTTTTAAGGAAGGCTGGAGCCAAATATAATTATCTAATGCGAAGACGCACAGTTACCACTAAGTAAATTCTACGAAAAAGTCATTCGACGAGTTACTTTAGAAAATCTACTAGTTTTTTTTCAATACACTGGCACCATCTGTAACCATTTGAAAATTATGATTATTAAGTTTTAACCCAAAATTTTAGCGATCTATCTTTTAAGTTAGGCTCAAATGGTTGCTTTTGATTATATTTTAGATTGGAAAAACCGGCGACAATTAAAGTTGTCTTGGAATTTCCTTGAATTCGAACTTTATCTTGACGATGAAGCATGGCCTGAAACTCTTGTCACTTTTTTTTTTATATTTGTTACTTTTTCTAAATGATAAACTAATACCATTGTTACTTGTTTTGACTTAAAAGTTGATGCACAACTATTGCACTATTACTAGAAATGCACAACTATTTATACTTAAAAGTTGAAGGACAATATTTTCACTACTACTAGAAATAAATTGAAAAAAATAAATAATTTTTTCTGAGACAGTCGGCAGCGCATTTAGAAAAATCAATTAAATTCGGCAAATAAGGCAAAACAAAGCCAAGAAATCAACAAAATGTAAACTAAAAAAACGGTAACATTTTATTTACAGGGTAGTTGTATACAAAATTGAAAATTTCGAACTAATTTTATGCAAATTTTCCACATAACTTTTTTCTGTTTGTTCAATTGGACAAAAAATTACTTAAGTTGTGGAAATTTTCTGAAGTTGTCTTGAATTGTTAAAACAGCTGCTGAACTAAGTTACCTGAAGTTACCTGAAAGAGCTCTATTCGGATTTGTTAGCAAAAGATGCGGCTGCATTTTTTTTCTTCATTCAATCTAAAAAAGAATTTCTTATTCAATCACTTAAAATTCTGAAACCGTTTCTTACACCCCTTCATTTTCAATTTAACATGTGTAATTGAAGACATTTTTAATTGGTTGAGAAAATTAACAGATCCATTAGTTCCTAACAGTTCTTCCTACCTTCTTTTACCTCTCAGCCACTGTCAGTTCTCCTCACCTTTCTCAATTTTCTTAAAAAAAATAAAAAAATTAAAAAAAAAATTACAACAAAATTTTAGGAAAATAGAGAATAGCTAATAGTAAATAGCTTGATGTTTAAAATGTTTATACAATATAAACAATTAATGTATATCAATCATAGATAATCATTTAACTGGTGTTAATGATAGTTCATTAAAAACAAATTTTAAATGGTAAGGTAACACATTGACAAAGTTGAGGATTTTTCACTTTTAAATTACATTCATCTTTACTATATGATTTTCAGGTTGCTTATACATTTATTTTGGGTTTGGATCTTGTACCTTGCGAGCGCGGAACTTTATTATAAGTGATTTATTGGCATACTTTGGATGTTATTTTCGCATATCAAAAAAGGAGGATTGTAAAACGCCCACAAAACGTTTCAAGCTAACACGTTGTAAAATGCAAATATAGAGTATTTCATAGCAAGTTGTGGTACAGTCATTTCTTGTCAATTTGTAATTATTAAAAAATAGAGGCAGAAGAAAAAAAAAAAAAAGAAAAACATTCATTTTAAAAGACTCCTGTAAAAGAAGGACTTCACTAAGCAGAAAAATGTAAATTTACAAAGAAAAAAGAGACTGAGCGGAATTTCAAAAAACAATTGCAGTTAAAAATCTTATAAGACAGGTGATGAACTTTCTTAAGTTGTGATTTAACAGATAGTGAAATGAATGACATCAGTGGTCTCAATGAAATCTTGTTTCAAAACAAACTGATTACCAGTGATTACATTTTAGTCAAACTTACTACTAAAAAAAATTCATGGATGAGAATTTTTTTTTAAGGGAGCCTTCTTTTTTTTTTTTATTCTTCCTACAAATGATCATATTTTTGAAGTGTCATCTAAAGTCCTTAGAAAATTATCCAGATCACTATTTCATGGAAGGACTACTTGAGTTCCTCGACATTTTTTTTTTTTTCATGTGGACAAAACAGCTTATGATGATGCACTGTTATTTAAAAAAATGTTTAAATTTTTGAGTTCCTCGTCGCTTTGTTTTTCGTGTGGACTAAACAGCTTATGATGGTGCGCTGTAACTTGAAAAAATGTTATTTAGATGGTGGAAAAAGTATTTTTTATCAATAAAAACCTTTCTTTTCTTTATTTTCAATGTCCTTTTTTTCAATTTTATACTAAACTAGTAACCAAAATTATGCCGAAAACATAGTGTAGAGTTTTAACTCCCTCAGCCTCTAAAATATTTGGCTCCGCACCTATTCACTACTATTACTCAGTTCTCATTGTTGATTTCATGTTCCAGTACTGGACTAAAGTGAATCACCTTAATACAACTCGCTTTAAACCTGTGAGCTGTTAGATGTTTGGGTTCGTGATTTCTTATCATAAAGGACATTCATCTTAATCCTTTCGCATATAAAAAGATAAGATATGTTTTAACCAGGCTGAGTCAGTAAGTCTCTATTCCTACTCCGACTCCTTGATTTTATCATGGACCGGATCCGACTCCCGACTCCTTCATAAGTAACATATTTGTAACAACAAATTTACTTTATTAAAATGTTAATACTGGCTATTTCATCACCATGATACAAATAATCCAACCACTTAGTGCTTTAAACATTTTTTAGAAAACAATTTCTGAGCAAACAACTTTTCTGAACTCTTGTTATGCAATGAACTCTAATGCAGTCACTAATAAAATTATGGATGTCAAAATCATGTTTGAAATAGTATCAGTTGGACAGAAAGAACTTGTTCTTCTTTAAGTTCACATTCTTGAAGAATCTTTTCCACCAAGATCTGGAGAAATTCGCTGGTGATAAGCTTCGGTGTTTTTTACTGCCGATGTCTTGGTAACTTTTTAGTTTTTTTGAAAAACAAATAGGACATAGATTTCAAAATAGTTCACTCTGTTAAGAAACACAAAGCATCCCTTGAGAAGTTCTTCTTTTTGTTTAACAGTTTCTTCTATCACTAATTTTCTAATACTTTCTCCATAGAATTAAAGTTAATTGAGTACTTACAGTCTTTCTAATGCAAAGTTAATTGAATACTTAGTCTTTCTGTTTTGTGAAACAGTTATTTAGTGTTTGGTAATGGCACGCCTAGCTTTCTACTAAGAATATGCAGCAGTGTCAGGCAGTTTAGGTTGAGGGTTGGATCATCATAAAGTTATCTAGTTTAAGGGATGGTAGAGAGCACAGGGGAGGTGATTTATGATTCTCAGTGATAAGCAGCAAAGTGCCCTACTACTTATCACTGTTTTAAAGGCCTTAAACTAACGTCAAACTCCTTGCCCTCCAGAGCGGATATATTCTACAACTATCAGAGCATTCTGGGACTTCTGGTTTTGTAACTGGAGGGCAAGAGTTTGACACTTATCTTTAGACTGATAGAACATAGAACATTGTAATGAGAAACATCTATCAAATCAATATGAAAATTTTAAAACTTTGAAAGACTATTCTTTTTAAGCTAGAGTAAAAATCAGTACAATTTTTCAGGAAGTTTGAGGCACAGTGAATCAGTAAATCTGATTCACTGTGCCTCAAACTTCCTCTCCTTATTTCATTAACTTCCCCTATTTTAAATAATTCCCCTCCCCTTATGAAGTCTTTAGCTTAACTAAACGATTTTGACAAATTTTTTGCAGATTCAAAGATTTATTAACACCTGCGTTCCCTTAGAATCTTTGAATCTAAAGTTTATATAACCCGCTCAGATTTTACATAAAAAATCTCACTCCATTTTTATCTTCCTTTAACAATAAAGTTTAAGATATAAACTGCTGCATGTAAAATGGATTGAATAGAAGTGAACATTCTACTATAGAAAATACACTGCTTATTGTTCCAGATTTATCTTTCTTTAGAATTTATCGAAAGATTTTTTAGCCTTGGTTGACTTGGAAACTTTAAGAACATTAAATCTTTTTGTCTTGCTCAAGGGACGACATTGTCCAACTGTTACTAAATCTCCTAAAGCAACGTCGCTAAAAGAAAAACAGAAAACAACCTTTAAAACATGACATTTACTACCATACAATATAGACTAAAAGAAATTGTTACACTTTTAAAAAAAGTAAACACTCAATCAGAAAACACAATATTCTTTTCTAGATGTGTATACCAAACTGAATGACAGCTTCAAGATTGAAGTTTTTTAAATAGATTTGATGAAGATATGTTTTACTGTGGATAGTAAACTGATTTTGGATTCTATTGAAGTTAGTAATGGGTTACTTGATAATTTCATCTATTATTTTTTGGATATTCTGTACAACATGAACTTGGTAAAACCTTATAAGAGACTTTTGGGTTATTACTAACAAATCACATGCACAAATCTGTGTACTTAATGACTGTTCAAAACCCAGCACATGGTAGTAAAAATGTTTTACAGAAAGAGACTGATCCATCCATACCAATATCAGTGAAATGTTACAGATTAGGGTTTAAAAATTAAAAGGGAAAAATTTAATCAACCATATCACATTAAAAGGCATTAAAACATAACTTACAGAAAGCAAGGAGACATATGTGCAACCAGATTTTTGTGACGCTTTTCATAACGCTGATATTTTTTGATGAAATGAAGGTAGTCTCGACGAATTACAATTGTTCTTTTCATCTTTAAACTTTTCACAATACCAGTCAAGATACGCCCTCTAATACTCACATTTCCTGTAAATGGACATTTTTTGTCGATGTATGTTCCCTCAACAGCCTAAAAGGTATATTACTATAAATTGTTAAGTTCTTCAAAAAAAAGTTTGTAGCTATTAAGCTAAATTAGGATTGTATTTTGAATGCAATTACTAAATATACTTAAGGATATTACAATAAAATTTAAAGCAGTCTTAAAAACTCTTTACAAAGTAATAGCTTTTTTCTTTTTTGAGCTCAGAAATATTATCTTAATCATTTACTATCAAACAATCTAGGAAATAATCATCAAAGCTCAACATTAAAATTGTTTCCTTGTTTCCATCAGGCTCATTAAATCATAAAAAATCATTTAACAAAATATCACTTTTACATCTCATCATTTGGAAATCAAAGTAAAACATAATCTGTAAGAAAACAACTTAGCTTGGTATGCAGAGGAAGCATAAGGAAAAAATTCAGAGCTCAGAACTTGAAATTATCATTAAAATATCAATCAATGTAGGTAAATTAAGTTAAACATCACTGCTCCAACTATACCAGACCAGCTTAGCATACACAAAAATACAGGGAACTTTCAAAGCAAAAAACAAAACAAAACAAAAAACAATTGTTTCCATCAGGCTTATTAAATCATTTAAAGAATCATTAAGTATCAACACAAGTTATCATCATATGGAAACCTATTTAAATGCCACATAAATATGAAGGTATGGGTTTTTTTTTCTGCAAATAATTATTTACAGTATCTAATGAAAAGGAGTTTACATAACTATACACTAAGCTTTATCAAGATAACAATAAAAATGTTTCTTGGAGGTATGCAATAGTTTTATTATTTTAGCAAGTCTTTAGGAAAAGTCAATGGCCAAAAATATAACCAAAGCTCTGCTGGACCTTGCCATTATTGGCATGAGTAAATACGAACACCTAGTTAAATGTTTAGCAATATTCAGACTTTAACACAGTAGTATATTTAACAATTAAGTCATTCAAAATGGAAAAAAGCATTACTGAACTTAAAAAAAAGAAATTAATTTTACAACTGTAACAAATAAAGGACATTAAAGGTCTGTGTCCAAATCAAAAAGTATTTTTTATAGCATTTTAGCAAAACAAGACTAGAGAAGACAAAATTGAGCAACAAAGACTGTTTTGTCTGTTCTTGTAAAGACTTGATTTGGCATTAAAAAAAAAACAATTTTTTAAAACCACAACTCAATTAAGAAATACTGAGATTAATATTGTACAACTTTGTTATATTAGAAAAAGTTGCTAGACATCTTTGATTAGCTCAAAAGTTTAACCTTGTACTGTGTGAATTTTTTTTTATACTATGATATACTATGAATTTTTATAAACAAGAAAACTTCCATCAAATAAACAAATATCTTTAAAGCTATGTTAACTTACACAGCATTCACAGATATTATTCTATTAAATGTTGGAAGAAATATGAAAGAAGAAAATGGAAGAAAGATGAATATTTTTTTTTTTACCTACCTCTCTAGGTGTTTTAAATCCTAAACCAACATTTCTTACATAGCGAAGTTCTTTAGCCTTATTAGTTTTTGCAACAACCCTTTTTTTATTTAAAAAGATGGCTGGTTGCTTCTGAAAGGCCTTTTCAGTCTAAAAGAGAAATGTTTATGAGACTACAATATTTGAAAAATATTTGATACAGAACATGAATTATACTAATTTAGTTAAAAATAAAATATTAGATAAATAATAAAATGGTAAACTTTTAAAGGGCTTCTTAAAAAATTTTTTTTCCTTTAAATTAATTCAAAGAACCTCTATAAAAATAGTTTCCCAATCAATGTAATTCAGAACCTAATTTTATATGTTGAAAAAGGCATGAGACCTTCTATAAAAATTAAAAGAAGTTATATATCAGTACTTCTAATTTAAAGATTAAAATTATGTATAAAATTGATTTTTAGACTTTAAAAAGAGTAAAAGATCAACTGCAAACTAGGAAAAAACCAAATAAGATAAAAACAAAGAAAAAGTTAAAAACAAAGAATTATTTAAAAACTAAGAAAATTTTTCAAAAATTAGAACAAATGATACTTCAGAAAATAGGTATAATTTTAATTGGGATTTGAATAAATTGTTAATCTGAACTTACTTGATATACTTATTTATTAATAAAATAAAATTTATATCAAGAGTAAGACTCCAATGCCTTAGAAGAACTTGTACTAATTAGTTTCTTAGTTTTGCATGTGGCAAAGAAAACATCTTGAGTCAATCAATTTTATGACATAATGGTATGAAACAAACACTATCAAATAGTCGTAATACCTTGAAAAAATATTTTGACTAAGAAAATGAAATATTTGACAACACATAGTTTAATGAACCATCAATATGAAATTAAAGAGAAAATTCGCTTTGAAAAGATTGCAACATTTGTGCATTAGAAAGTGTAGTAACAACTAATATATAACAGTGATTTTTAATAGAATTTATAATCTACTTCATTGAGTCATGCCGTAGATGACTTTCTTATTCATTTTGATAAAGCTTATTATATTGACTATTTATTGGCTAAAAGTTATTCAACATGAGCAGTTTTCTATAAAATCAAAACATTTTCTTCAACAAGAAAATAGAATTTGTCACCTAATCCAGTATAATACACCAAAACAAAGAGGGAAGAAAAGTGACCTGTTCTGTCATCTTGTCTTCGACGCGAGACCTCGTTTAAAAGAATTTCGCATCGGCTCACGTTGTTTGAAATAAGATAATGTCCCACAATGCACTTCTATAATTTTTGTGTGAAAAAAACCTGAACGGTTGCCGACGATAAAGGTAGGCCGTTTCGATGACACTTTTAGACAGAATAAATTTACTAACTAATAAGAAAATAAGTTATCGAAAATTAAAAAAATAGTAAAGATAAGAAAGCTGAAATAGAGGAACTTTGTTAAATTTCAGAATTAAACAGCAAAAGACAGCTTGTTTTATTGGATTTCTTAGAAATGTCCAGTTATAAATAACGTAACTCTTAACTGATGGGCAAAATTACCAGTTTGAAGTCTTGTCTAAATTTAATACCAAAATTTATTCATTTCTATCAAAATTCTAAGATTAAGTAACGGGTCTGGTTTCAAATTTACCGAATTCAACTGCTCGGGTTAAAATTAGCTTTTGCCTGGACAGGTGTGGCCCAAAATTAAATCATGCCATGTAATTCATTGCGGAAATCATTTTAACTGATTTTCGCATTGAATTACATGGCAAAATTTAATTTTGTTAAGCTTGCTTTTTTTCAACTAGTTGCTTATATATATATATATATATATATATATATATATATATATATATAAGAAGAAAACGGCAGGGTCACATTTTTTCATTTTGAGATAAATCATTGTTAAACTTTTAAACCTTTATATGTTTCGTAGTTTTAGGAAAATTTAGAAAAACTTTAAATATGCATCAAATCGTTTATTTGATTTGAATTCAAATACAAAATATGCTATTATGGTTAGTAAAGCTAGAAAGTGTAAAAAGTCGAAACTTTCAAAATGTGAACCTGTATATATATATATATATATATATATATATATATATATATATATATATATATATATATATATATATATATATATATATATATATATATATATATATATATATATATATATATATATATATATATATATATACACCTTGTACAGAAAGTTTAAACGCACTTGTTTTTTTGTAAATTATGGTAAGTTTGGACTGGTGCAAAGAGAAAATCTGATGATGGATCTTCATTTTTTTTTTTTTTTTTTTCTTAGCCAATTATTAATTAAGAAAAAAACACAACTTTCAAAGAAAAAAACACAAAATCTTTTCTGAAATGTAATATGAAACACAAGAAATAAAAAAATTGATGAGAAGAAAGTGCAATAAAGTTTAAACGCACTTAGTAACTTTTTGTCATGGAAATATGTTAATATGGGATATGACCCCCGTTGTTTTTGATACATGCTTGTAATCGGCTTGGCATTAATTTAATAAGATTTTTAATCATCTTGATTGGAATTTCAAGCCACAATTTTGTTAGTTCTTTTTTAAGCATTTCGTGACTTGTTATTTGCTTTTTTGTTAGTTGATAAACCATCCAGCTCCATAAATTTTCGATCGGGTTTAAGTCAGGCGATCGTGCTGGCCAAGTCATGAGTCGAATATTACTTTCAACGAAATAATTGATAATTGAATGTGCTGTATGATATGGAGCATTGTCTTGTTGAAATAACCAGTTTTGATCAGCCTGGAGCAAATCGCAACTAGGGATAAGCGAATTTTCCAAAATGTCACGATACCCATACTGGTTCAATCTTCCTTCGTATATTTTATGACAGCTAACGCCTGAGCCTGATATGCATCCCCATATGCCGACAGAGCCACCACCTTTTTGAATACGGCTGTGTATGTGTTGCTTCAAATATTTTTCCGTATTTTTGCGACGAACAAATCTTTTGTTTTTTCTGTTAATAATTTCAAAATTCGACTCATCGCTAAAGATAATTATTTTCCATTGTTCCACTGAATAATTTAAACGCTCTCTTACAGCATGAAACGAATTTAATTCTTTTTTGCGTAATAACTTACTTATTGTGGTACGACTAACTGTTTTGTCTACAAGCGAACTATTGATTTCTGCAGTCAAAGCTGACACTCCTGCTTTTGGGTTGCGTCTGCTAAGCGTATAAAGCAGGTTTTCATCGCGAGCTAACAGTTTTTTGGGCGCCCAATACGAGGTTTATCATTGACACTACCAGTCGATAAGTAATTTTTTATTGTTGTACGAACGCTGAATTCAGAAATATTCAAATGTTTGCCAATTTTTCGATTGCTCATTTTCATTTTATGCATGCCAATGACTTGCCATTTGATTTTTGATGAGACAGCTCATTTACCCATGAAAATATGATCTTTTGACAAAGTTTTATCAGTTGAAAATGGCTGAAGGTTGAATCAAATCGTAGACGCAGTTTTTTTTGCAAAATAAAATAAGAATAGAGATGCAAGTACAATATGCTAACGATAGCAGGCTTTTGAGTGATGAAAATGCGAAAGGCTGCAAGAAAAAATCAATCAATTAACTAGACTTACGAGTTTTCCAACCAAAGTGCGTTTAAACTTTATTTCAAAAAATTGAAAAGACTTAATTGCTCAGTTAATTTTCTCACCACCCTCCACCTTCTTTATGGTGTCCTTATATATTTTTTTTCTCTAAATCGATAAATTAAACCATTAGTAAAAATAAACATAAAAAATTCGGACCATATCTCATCAATTTATCGGGTTATCATTTCTTAAAAGAATTATAGACGTTAAAAAAACAAGTGCGTTTAAACTTTCTGTACAAGGTGTATATATATATATATATATATATATATATATATATATATATATATATATATATATATATATATATATATATATATATATATATATATATATATATATATATATAATCAACATCATTCTAAACAATTACTTATTTTTGCTTTTGTTTTTATCGCTAAAATATTTTACTGATCAAATTGTTTTACTAATTCGATTTCTGTGCAAAACATTTAATAGGTGTCAAAGTTTTTCCAAGACGTACGTAATAAAAAAACTTACATTCAAAACTACTCGTTTATAGACTTTTATTAAAAATTAAAAATAAAAGATTAAAATAAAAAATTTTACTACGATTTACATTTTTTGATTAAACCTCAACTGAAGTTGACAGAATTAATTAATTTACAAGTAGAGCTATAAACCTGAGTTTTTTAAATGCATTTTTGGAACTCGTCCACTTTGCGATAGATAAATTGTTTCTTTTATTTGCTGAATAAACTTTTAAAAATATTTTAAAGCATGGTAAAATTTAAAGAGTATGGAAACCAACTTCGGAGTGTCCGTTAATCATGATTTAATAAAATAAAAGAACAAAAGAGTATGATACTAGTAACTTTTCTTATATTAAATGTTCAAAGCATTCGCCCTTTTTATCTATGCATAGTTGTATTATCTCAGGTATTTCTCAAACGTATTGAACCACTCTTAATTGGTTATTACAAACACTATCTCTGCAATCTATTTTTTTAGGATTCGCACATCTTATTTTCAATTAAATATTGCTCGATTTGGTTTAAAATCGTGCCAAGTCCAGCGAGCAAAAAGGTGCCAAGTCCAGCGAGCACGATAGGTGGTCGATTATCCGATTCCCTCGTTGTTAATGTTCTCGGAGGAATTTTTCCACATGAGGTTTTTCGTTCTCATACAAGATCTGTATGTTTTTAGTGCCTGACGTTACTCGTTGCTTCTTAATTATGCTAACAGCAGGCTTGAGGTAAATTTCTATATATCTTGAGGTTAGAATTATTTTTTTCTATTGCCAATTTTAAAATTTGGAAGAAAATGAGTTACTAATTTTAGTAATGTTACTTTTAAAATGCATTTAATTAATCAAATTTTTTCTAAATAGTTTGTTTAAATCTAAATCATTTAAAGCATAAGTTATTACTTCTTTAATAAAGAAAGCTAAAATTTTTAGTAATTTTTACTTTTAGAAAAAAAATCAAAAAACATTCTCCCAACATTTAAAATGAGAGAACAAAATAATTCTAACTTCACGATATATATTAAAGTACTTATAGTTTTTCAGGAAAAGAATAGGAAGGGTGCCTGTCGTATTTATTTTAACATGACAAAGCATAATTATCATTACTTCTGGATACTCCTAAGAGTATAAAGAGGTACAATGAAAAACAATAAAAAAGCAATTAAAGATTGTAGGTTCGCATTAAGGTTAACTTAAAGAGTATTAAATTCAGAACTGATATAATTTTTATGCTTTCCTGAGTTTTTCTATTAAAGCAAAATTTAAAAAAATTTAGAGTTAAATAATAAGCACAAAGAGTTGATTTATCAGCTATTAACTCGATTTTAATCTCGATTACTCGATATTAATCTCGATTTCTACCATTTATACGTTTAACGACACTCATCACGTCGTTAAAAATGAACGATGATCAGGCGTTAGGGCCCATAACAACTAAAATATTTGTTAACAAACTACGCAGAAATATTTCACTTTTTTTTTTTTTTAATCTAAGCTAGTAAGTGAAATAAGGAAGTTAAGTTGACATGGAGTGACCCATCTATAACCGTAGGAAAATGCGACTATATCGATACGCAGAAACAATATTTTCCGTGTTTTTATAAATGACGATTAACAGCTTTGTTAAATTTACTTTAAATTCTTTCAACATTTATCTTACAGAAAGTTCATTTCTCTTTTAACTACAACTAAAAAAAAAAAAACTTAAAAAAAATTTAAAGCCTAATGGAATAAAGCGCGTGATAAACAGTGCGTTGGAAATAAAGACTGACAATCAATAAAAAATAAGTCGATAAATGAATATGTATTCGTGGTAAGTTACATTTTTTCTGCTTTATAAAAAGATGTTATAAAATATTTTTAAGGAATTTTGTATATACAAGTTTTTATAAAACAAAAAGAAAAATGGTCCAAACAATAAACAGTCTAAATGTGTAAAAAAGCAGCTGAATAGTTAACAAAAATGGCAAAACACAAAAAAAGTATTTTTTTTTTTTATAATGTAAAATTTGCTATAAAGTAGCCTAATGGTTAACAACTTCTTTCTGATAGTCACTGTTTCCACCTAGAGAACCCAAGAAATCTAGCATGTCATCTTTCTTCTGAGAGCTTTTGGTATTTGATTGTTGAGGAAAATATAACGAAGAATCACTACCAAAGTATTTCCGACCACTGGATTCAACACTTGCGTTTTGTTTCTGATGCCTCTGTACTTGTTGCGGATAAGCTTTCGTCGTGTACTCATTACTACTACTCACTGACATCTGATCTGCGGTGTTGTTTTTTAACTGAGTGGGACGGTCACTGATCTTATCCAGCGATTTTGCGTTATTGTTTTGCTGTTGATGTATTTGATTCTCTTTTGTTGTAGCTTAACGGAAATGAAATTTATTTAACGAACAACACCAAATTTACGAACTTTCACTTCAAACAAAAACCCACTCTGATGAAGGATGAAATATTCCCACAAATATATTACTTCTAAGTGCAAACAAACATTACCGAAATATAAACAATCAAATACTTTTTTTAGTTTGCTAGCTTGAGTGCTGGTGCCATTGCTTTTTTAAAGCTCTTAAAAAAAACAAAAAAAAAAAACAACGTGAAATGGTGCAAATATTTGTGTAATTATCTGAAGTTCTGCACATTTTATGTTTTATACAACTAGTAAATAAATTATTTCTAAACATAAGAAGCCAAATTTGTACAATTACAAACTTACAAAGCTTTAACACTGGTCCCTTGTATGGTTCTCTATCAACCTTTACAGGCGCAGCAGCCTGGCAAATGCATGTAGATAGTATAAAAACATTTATGAAGATGAGAAAATAAACAGGATAAATGAAGAGTTATTTGTTATACCTTTTCCTTTAAAAACTGTCTGTTATATACATATTGAGAAAATGCTGGTCGGAAGATGTATTTGCCAGATCCTCCCATTACACTTAACTAGTAATAATAATAATAGTAATTACTATAATAATGAAAGGACATATCTAAAATCACAAAACAGAATTTTAAATTATACGAAGACGTTACTTACGCCGTTAACGCGATGGTACACTATCTTTCCGCGACTAATAGTAACTTCAGTCACACCATGACATGTCATACCTTCAAAAATATTGAAGTCAGCTGCCTATAAGATAAAAATGGTGCTCAGATTTAGTTTAAGCAAAATGTTTAGATTTTGATAGAAAATAAAACCCAAACTAGAAATCAACTCAATAATACTGCAAATAAAATTACAAGAAATCAATCAAATCAAAAACATTAATTTACATGATGATGAGTTTCTGCAGAAATAATTCTTGTTGCAAAAGGATCCCATACAACTATATCAGCATCAGATCCAATAGCAATTACACCTTTTCTAGGATATATATTAAAAATCTTGGCAGCAGTTGTACTTGTGACAGCAACAAAACGACAAGGGTCCATACGACCTGCATGCTAAATTTGAATTCAAAACAAATAAAAAATCAAAATATTTTTAAAAAAAAATTGCTCTTGTTATATAAAGCATGAATGCTTGAAGTTACTCTTAAAATCACATTCCATTTCACATTCTATCCCTATTTAGTATTGAAGAATAAAAATTTATTTGAAGTTACTACTTTCCACAGAAAAATGTAATGGATGCATACTACAAGATAAAGTAAGCATTATTTGCTCGGATAGGGGTTGAACTCAAGCCTTAGACTGAATCATAGTCTTAAAAATTACCACTCCTTTCTCCCAAATAATGGACATCCGATCTTCAACACCTACAAATTCAATAAGTCATCCATCTTAAAAACATCACTTAAAAAAAAAACACAGAAAACATTCCCATATATATGTATGTATGTATGTATGTATGTATGTATGTATGTATGTATGTATGTATGTATGTATGTATGTATGTATGTATGTATGTATGTATGTATGTATGTATGTATGTACCATTAACGCCATTTGGTATATTTCTGAAGTCATTCTTTCCCAAAGCTTTTTGGTCAGCATTAAAAGTGCAATTGTCTGTACCTGTACAAGCTAAATCTCCGCTAAACAAAATATAAGATAAAACAACTATTTCTATAGTTATCTATTTATTTATTTTCCTTAAGGAATAAAGTAAACTTGATAGGTAACTAAGATCTTTAAAAAAAAAAAATTTTGACCAAAAAATGTGCTCAGATTATTGTTTATGATACAAAAAGTAATCTTATTTCAATCAGTTTCTTACTAAAGTGAATATGATACTTTATAGTTATAAAAGGATTTTACTATGATGAGGATTCTCAAAAAACAAGAACACAAAACTAACTTAGCAAGTAGATCCATTAAAAAAGCAGGTGTTGAAGGGTCTGGTCTCAGCGGAGGTCCCATTACATAAGCTGAAGATAAAAATTAAAGAATTTTTAAAGACAATATCTAACATAAAGAACAACATTTCAATTATTTCAAATAATCAAATTTAGTTAGTAAACAAGACGAGAGTTTCTTTAAAAAAAAAAAAAAAAAAAACCAGCCGCATGGCGCCAACAATGGTGACGGTAATGTGTTCCATCAACTCCCAATCCTGCTGCAATAGGTTCACCAAAACAATTAAATCCTTTGCGACGCATAGAACAAATGACTTCTGCAGCACTTTTACTCATCACATGCACAATGTAAATTGGACAACTTGCCTAAAATAAGTAACTTAAATTTTTTATCATTTAAGCCCAAAAATTTATTTTTGGGCTTAAATGATAAAATTTTAAGATTTTTACTCTAATGATAAAAATTTTAAGATTTTACAATTTTGGATTCAACAATACCTCGTTGTAAAACATAAACTACTAACTTGGTCAGCAATTACAATAGCTCTTTGTGTTGCCTCACCTTCCACCTAAAAAAATTACAAATAAAAAAAATCAAGAAATGTAAGTAAATTAAAAAGATATAAATACGATTAAATAGCACAACTTTATCCCAAAACTAACCTGCTCTGGGCGACACAGTTCATGCCCTTCAGGACCTGTTATTCCCATTTCAATCATCTTTTTAGATTGCTAAATAAAACATTCATAATAAAAAAAAAACAACATTAGAAAAAATGTTAAGTCAACTAAAATTGTCAGAGATCAAAACACTTGAGTTTATTTTAGATTTTTTTAAATAGAAAATCTCTGTCAATGTAGAAACAAACCTCAGCAATCAAGTCACCATTTTCTGCATGCACCTGTGCTAAAGCACCAAATTGGCGACAAGCTTTAAACACATTATATAGCTGATCATCCCTTAGCATAAAAACATCTTTGTATGCCATAAATGCCTTAAATGAGTTAACACCACATTCAGAAGTTAGTTGCTTCATGTCTTCATAGACCTGCTCACTCCACCATGTTACTGCAACATGAAAGCTGTAGTCACAACAAACTTAAAAAAAAAGAGGAAATTGTGTAAAAAAAAATTACTTGTAAAAATTTTTCAAAACTTTAAAAAAAACATAACTAAAAGAGTTTCAGAAAAAATTGATACTAAAATATGTTTGTACTAAAGAAAATCCTGAAAAACATGTTAAGCAAAGGTACCTTTTGGATCAGCCCAGTTTCTCCATTTTTGATATGCCTTAACGAGAGATTCTCCTTTTTGAGGTATAACAAAGTCAACTAGCCATAATAATAAAAATAAAATGTTAGTAACTCTGTCTTTCTACAATTTTTACAGAATAGTATTTAAGTTACAGAATGGTATTTAAAATTGAAGGATAAGGGAGAAGAAGGGAAATAGGAAGTTGAAAGCTTTAAGATGAGTTAAAAATCTTCTTAGTTTATCTTGCTTTAAATATACTTACTGATCATTGTTGTTCCACCAGCTACAGCAGCTTTAGTACCATGGTAAAAATCATCAACAGAAACAGTGCCCATAAATGGGAGCTGCATGTGTGTATGAGTATCAATACCACCTATAAATAAGTAGCAGCATTGAGTAAAGTAGAAAAAATACTAAATACTTTTATTTTGGATACTAAACTATAACGACTCAGTAAAGCTTTTATTTTAGATATTTAAATATAAAATCAAAGTCAAGTAAATTATCTTCATGAACAAAAAATCAAATTTTATGAATTATTAAACTGAATAATTTGGTAGACAAAATCTGGTAGTTTAAGAAATCACTTCTTGGGAATGGATTTGGAAAATAGATTTCTTTAAAATTTTGCTGTTGTTTAATTAGTAATTAAATAACAGGAAATCTAACCAGGCATAACATATTTGCCAGTAGCATTAACCACTGTTGTTCCTTCAGGTGCAGTTATGTTTGGACGCAAATCTCTAAAAAAAGAAAATAATTATAGTCATATATTATTACAAGTGTGTTATTGACAATATGATCTTCTGTAATTTTAAGGAAGAAATACCGAATGATTCCATCTTCAATGTAGACATCAGACTCAAACATTCGATCTTCATTTACAATTGTTCCCCCACGCACTAAAAGCTTATTGGAAGCATGCTAAAATATACATTTTAAAGTAAATAGACAAAAATTATGCAACAACTTGTAAACAGTATTTAAAAGATAATACAAAGAATTGTTTAGAACCTCAAATTTCTGAAGAATTAAAATTGGTCATTTAAACAAATGTGTTGAAATTTAAATAAACTCAGAAGTGAATAGAATCACATAAAATATTGAACAAGTTTTTTTTCTCTCCATATATTAGTCAACTACTAATTGGACAAATACTGAGACAGTTATTAAAATTATGTGCATCATGAAATTTCTCAAAAGTGTAATCATGTGATGATTAAAATGGTGGAGAAAAATAGTAATGGTGGAGAAAAATAAGAGTTTTATTATGAAAAGTAAAACTTAACCCCACTAAGTAAGAATAGTTAAAATTTTAGGGGCAATCAATTGAGGTTACTTTTAAAAAAATATCTGAGTAGGTTTACATACAATGAAGAAGTAATTTGTAAAGTTAACAATTTAAAACATTTAAACTTCTTAATTGCTTAATTTAAATTTTCTGTAGTTACAAAACATTATTTGGCACAAAAAATATAAAAAAACCCACCTTTTCTTTAATCCAGAAATCTAATGCAGAGTTTGATCTCTGCATTGTGAGATTATTATTTGTATACTCTGCACAAAAATAAACTATTCTAAAACTCAGTAGACCACTATTAGCAAAATAATCTAATTTACCAGTGATAACATTATAAAACGTTCTTTTATCATCTGAAAATCTATTTTAACTACTGTGCACCTTTAAACTAAAACTTGATTGTAATACACACACACACAAACACACATTCACATTTATTCATACATAGTCATACATGCAAAGTTTTATGAAAATTATATTTTTTTAAAAAGGATTTGAACCCACATTTTTTTAAAAAAAAAGTAGCACTATTTTTAAAATGTCAAGGAACAATCCTAATAAAAGCACAATACACTTATTACTTGAAGGCAGTATGGAGCCCAAGTCCTTTGTTCATCATGTGAATAACATTGAAAATATTCCCAGCATAGTACTAAGAAAAAGCAGTGCATTACAGTAAAAAGTAAAAGGATTAATCCTTAAAAAGAACAACCTTTAATCTTGTTTCATAGGAAACATCCTGTTTCATTTTTGAGACAGTAATAATTAGGTTTAATATGTCTAAAACTCATAATAAGCTTAATTCAAATACAAAAGATTTTTTCAAAATTATAATGAAAAAATACTTTGTTCAAAAAGAAGAAGGAAACTTTTGATAACTGAATAACAAATATTTCTAAAACTTTATATTGTGATTGGTATCAAAAAATATCTAATTTTTTTCCTATTTTTTTAATTTTGAGATTTTACATCCACTTCCAACATTTTTTGAAATTTTAATGTATGTTAAGCTAACTAATACAAATCATGACACTTCACAGAAAAAAGTCTAAAAACAATTTTAAAAATTCACATTAAAACTTAAAACAATTCATTTTACCATTTACAGACTTGCATACCTTAAAAAATCATTTTTTAAATCCAGAAGTATTTAAAATGCAGTTTAATTTTTTTGCAGCATGGTATTAAAGATAAAATTATTCAAAAACATGAAATATGCTAATAGCTAAAACTTGAGCTTGTGTAATTTACCTTATTGTATGGGACATGAACACGATTCATAGCACTTGCACAGCACTGACATGTCATAAGATTGTCAAAAGCCTTAGTCATATTTTTTAGTGCCTCACTGGAATCATTTGATGAAGATAGAAAAGAATCTATTTTGTATTTATCAACATTTTCATCATTATTGGCTGTAGTAAATTTGCAACTTGCATCACTCTGCTGCCCATGTGTTGTTCCAAAATTTGATATTAGAGGTGGCTCATCTAGTTTAGTGGGAATACCAGCAGCAAATTTGTTAGGTTCCTCCGGCCGAGACCAATTTTGTCTTGATTTTATTTCTTGACCATATAAGGTAACTGGCTCTTGAACACGTGATGGAACACCAGCTGGATGTTTAAAAGTTTGATTAGATTCATAGGTTTCAGATTTATAGCCGGTTACTAACTGTGAAGACGAAGAAGCATCAGGAGAAGTTAAGTCAATTTGAGAGGAATGAAAGTTCTTAAATGCACTACTTCTTTTTTGCCAATCAACTTTTTCCACAGACTGGCTTTCATACAACAATTTCTGCTGAACTTTAGTTACAGGCGTTTCAGTCTGTCTAATAGACATTTTTTGCTCAGCATTTACTAAAGATTGATGGAATGCCAATTTATGAATCTCTTCAGGTGTTGCTTTTTTATAAGATGTTAAATTTGGAGTTTCTTGGTCAATTAAATTTAAAGCAGGTGCAGAATTTGTTCTTTTTAACTTTTTACCAGTTAAAGACCAGTGTTGATCATTTCCATAAACTGATTCTTGACCTAATGAAGGTGATAATCTGTCATTGTTAAAAGAAAAATTGTTATTCTCAAATTTAGTTTGTGACAACTTATTACTGATTTCTGTTAAAGCATCTTTAACCTCTCCTTTATTCTTAATAAAATCAAAGTTTCTTCTAGGTGCAGAAAAAACAAGCTTTTGTGCTGTGGAAAGTTTTGCAGCATTAGCTTTTTCTAGTCTAAAGGGGGATTTTAGCTCTTCAGGAGATTTAGTTTCAAATGACTTTTGTGTTCCCAATGTATCATTAATACCAAATGTTGGCTGACCATTCAATTTTAACTGGAATAATTTCTTGCTGGGTTTAGGAGGATTAAAACCTGCATCTACATTAGCAATATTAAATGTTGATTCATTTTGTGTGTTTTGCAAATTAAACAACTTTTTGGAAGTTCTTAATTCACCAACATTAGCATCTTCATCCCCAATTTTAAAGCTTGCTTCATTATGATCAACACCATCAACAGGCTTTCGTATTCTCCTATCAAGAAATTCTAAATGCATAAAATCTGCATCCATCTTCCTTTCCGAACGACTAAGCATAATGATTACTTAGGAAAACACTGCAATAAATAACTCTGTCTAATCCTTATGTACAATAGAAACTAATCGGTGCAATTCATAATTGAGGTTATTCATAAGAGTTTAAAATATACCTATATAGGATAAAAAATATTTTATTCAATTATGTATAACATCTGGAGAACTTTCATTAACAACATATCTAATATTAAATACATTAAAACTATATATCTATATTATTATCAAAAAAAATTATTTTTTTAAAATTACTTAAAAACTTACAGCCAATCTATTATAAAAAAAAACTTTAACAGAAAAAAAGTTTTTATTTTACAACCAAAAATCTTAG
Organism: Hydra viridissima; assembly: GCF_058129835.1. NCBI lineage: Eukaryota > Metazoa > Cnidaria > Hydrozoa > Anthoathecata > Hydridae > Hydra > Hydra viridissima. Next base: position 6,643,774 of record NW_028324307.1, on the reverse strand, counting down.
AAATTATTCAATCTGTTTTAAGCAAAAGGTAAATTTGCAACATCACCCCTGAAATATTTTTAAAAAATAGATATATATTGTGCACAATATGAGTGAAAAAACTTCAGTATGATTAATGCATTTTTCTCATGAATTCAGTTTTATTTAACAAATTTTAAATATCTTACTTAGCTTTAGCTGGTTTTTTAATTACATTATAAATGATACTATGTTAATATATATGTATAATATGATAATTATATTATACTATGAGTTTATAATTATATTCAAATAATAATAATTAAGCAAATTAAAACTATCATTTTTCCTTTTTTTTTTTTTTTTTTTTTTTTTAATTCTTTCCAGGTTAGCTTTAATTAAACTTTTTCTTGTTGTTGAAAATAAAGAAACTTCTGTATTTCAATCACTTCCTAGTGTTTAAACATTTTTTGTAACAATAAGGCTTATGTAAGAATTAAAAAAGACTTGGTTACATGAAATAATTTTTTTTATATATAACTCAAACAATTGATCTGCTCAGAGTGTCTGTAATTCTTGTTAGAGGAGTAATCAGGAAGAGAATTAAAATAAATCAGATCAATTAATCAATTACATTAAAAAAAAAAAAAACTATGATAATTATACATTAACATTAGTTGAAAACATCTTTCAGCAGATTACAATTTTCACACAGCATTGATTTGACATTTACAGTATAAGTAGCTTTCAAATATTTTAGTTTAATTTCATACTATCACACCTGATTTTCTTTTAGTATCCTAACAAACTACTTGTAGTTAAACAAAAACAAGAAAATAATTCTTAAAGCACATGAAGCATGCATTTGTCCAAAAAACTTATATTTTCATCTTATTAAAACATATTTTATTTACTTACATCGGAATCCATGACAGACATGTAGGTAACACAGTGGCGTACCTAGGGTAAATAGCGCCTGGGGCAAACACCGATCTCGCGCGTATTTTACAGATTGCTAGTATAACAAAGAATAATTGAAATTGATTAATTGAAAGGGTTATTTCTTTGAAATTATATTTAAAAAACATGATGTCAAAATCAAAGATTTTTTCTAACGTAAAATTAAAATTAAAAAAATCAAAAAAACCCATTGAACCTATAGAGATTGAAAATCTTCTGATAATATTCTCAAAGGTCACACTATCTCAGTAAGGGTGCGTTGTTTACTCTTTTATGAGCAATTACTTTTAGATTTACATCACATGAAGTGCAGATTGTTCAACATCCCTAAGTATCTTGCGTCACATGGCAAAAAAAAAAAAAAAAAAAACTTCTGGAAATGTCATATTAAGTCTATGAAATAAACCGATATTCCACTGGCGAAGTGCTCTTCAACTTTTTTATATAATCAAATATAAACAAATATTAATGAAATTAGATTGCAATTGCAGATGTGTAATCATTAAAAGAAATTTCTAAATGATAGATAAAAAAACAGAAACAGGTTCTTTAAAAAAAAACTCACTTTAAAGAGCAGCCCCTAGAGAGTCAATCTGAATGTAGATGGTGGTCCAATCCTAGTTATCAAAAGGTTTTCTTTATTCGCTTTTTATGAGTAAACCATGAGTTTGGATATAAATAAATACAATACTTAAGTGTATGATTTTAAAAGGTAATTGAGTAACAGCGTATTTATGACTAAAATCTTTTACCTGGAGAGCGCTTTTAATCGGTTAGAGTTGTCTTTCGTCTTTTTTGAGTCATCCTCCCCATGATCGCTGCTGCAAGAATTGTCGCAAGTATTATGCATATAATGTGTTTATGAAGAAGCATTTAGTTTTTTAATTGAGCAGCAGCCGATTAGGCAAAGGTTAGTTTGTAAAGCAGTTCGTCGTCAGTCTCAGCTTACAGCCTCTTTATTGATAGGTAATTCTATATCTATTGTCTAGTTATCTTTATGTGGCAAAAAGAAATATCTTTCTATTTTTTTCATCCTTTTAAAATTAAAAGTATTTTATACTTATTTTCACCGATATATAGATTTGTTTTTAGCTCACCGGGATGGAGAGATTTTAGATTAAATGTTTTTCCAAAATTTAACTGCCTTTTGATTGTCCGCGAAGACTTTTTTTTAAAAATTTTAACAGTAAAAAAATTTGCAAAAGATAATTTAATGGTCTTCTAAGAAAAAAAAGAAGAAAAAAAAAAAAAAAAGCCAGAGAAAAACTACTTTTGAGCTTTTTTTAAAAGCACCATTTCAAACAACTAAGTACATATACTGATTGGTATTTTGTATTTGAAAGCTAAATTCTTATGTTTATTTCCTTTAATAATACAGAGGATTGTTAATGTAGATAAGTAACGTAGATAGAGAAAATATTTTTAGATAGATGTAGATAAAGACACATTACGTTTAATTGAGTAGAAAATCTAATTAATCTTCGTTGTTTCTCAAGTCTGACTATGTGATATTTAGCTCTTGTGTTAAAACCTTGAATTTTTTGAAGAGACTCGAGTTAATGCGGATAAATCCATTTCTCGAACCAATCAGTTGGTGATTTAATTAAAATTAACTTGGATATAACTAGCATATGAGCCATTGCAGCTACTTTTGAATTCATTTTCTGTAAGCCTCATGGCTCCTCCTTTCCCAGTATTAATGTTTGCACCGTTGCAACCAATTGGCATCGAATTAATCCAATATATTTGAGCCGTTTTATCCAATATATTTGAGCTGTTTTATGTACTTTACTAAAAATCTATTTCGTGCTATTTGTCGCTGATGAAAATTGAAAAATCGTAGACCAAAACGCAAGAATCAAAATTATTATCAGCATTTTGAATTTACGGATTGAGATAGTGAACATTCCTTGAAATAAAGTTTTTTTAAATGTAATCTGTGGAATCATTCAATATGATGAATTAATCCCTTTTTTTTTTTTTTGCTTGCTCCATCTGTACGCTTTCTTAGGAGTATTGATCGGTTCTGCAGGTGATTATAAACTCACCCGTGAGACATATCGCTTAATGGTTCCATCAAAACCATTGCAAAGACTTCCGTGCGATGAGACAAAAATGCTGGCTGGTGCACTAAGGTCAACTGTATCAAATAGTAGATATTCAGAAAAAATACAAAATCTTACGCATTTAACCTTATTTGTTTTAACATAGCATACAACAACACGGTGTAACGTGACTGTAAAGCATCTTGAACTAGAAAATATTTAATTTTCGGAAAAGTTTATTAATATTACAACATAATTTGATGGTTATGTGGTTATAAACTTTGCAAGTATACCAAATTCACTTGACAAAATGATCCAATGGCTCATTTAAGGGGGGAAACTTTGATCAAGCAAATAATTGGCTATGTTATAGTGCTATTTTTATTCTTGAACAGAGTTCTGTTCTTTCTACCAATAGTTTTGTTTTTTTAAGATCACAAAATGACATTAACCACGTGAGCAAAGTTTATAAATTAAAGTTATTCTTAGAAATTTCAGTGTATTTATTAAGTGGGTGTTCCATTAGAATCTACCATTATGAAATAGATTCTAATGGAAGATCTAATAAAATGAATGCTATTAATTTATCTTTGTATAGCTGGTGAAACTTCTTTATTTTAGAAAGTTATTTGTGGTGTACAACACTATGCAAATATGCAAACTCGTTGTGCAAATCCAACGTTGCTTGTCTCGATAAAAAAGTTTAATATTCGAGATGTTTCAGATAAAGGTTTTTTTACTATGATTTAGGAACGTTACAATATAAACTTAGGGTTTATGATGAGGCTGAAGATTTTCAAATAGGAAAAAATACTCAACGATTCATACATCTTCGGATGTCTTAGAATTCTTTGACAGTCACATTCTTTGACAAAGGTTCATTTGCTTGCCCTTTTCTTCCATCTCTCCAGTGTTAATGTGCATTCAGGTATATCAACCCCCTCTTTATCTCACAAAGATTAAAATATGGGCTCTTTGCCAAAAGAAAATGAATAAGTTAACTTGCTGGTGTTTTACATTTCATTTCCAAAAGAATATTAGAAACCTACTTTTTCAATTAACGCCACAGTCCGGTTTTTGGTTTTTGGATCAAAATCTTACATGGACTCAAGTGTTCCGTTGCATAAGCAATTTTTAGTTTTAGTTTTTTTAGGTGCTCAGTCAATTTTTTCATGGTTCCATAAAAATTTATGTCATAATAAATAAAAAAAAAAAAAAAAAATTAGCACATCGTATAACCGCACTATACAAGGAAAAACCTAGAGACAACACGTCTTCAACATAAAAACTTGAAAGGTCATGAAATAATTTAGCATGATTTTGTTTGATTGAGCATGATTCAGATTTTTTGTTTTATTTCTGCTGATCTGGATCATCAGTTTTAAATATCAGAGATATAAATAGTATTTATGCATTTCTCTCTAAATACAGAATGATTTGACTATTTCAAAATTTCAATATTACCCTGGCTGCTTGCCCGTTTATCAATTTTCTTTTACGAATCTACCTAAAGGTTTATGTTGGAATAAGTTTTATCAAACCAATAAGTTCGTTATTATAATCATGATTTCAATAGCGAGACACTTCGAGTAAATATAAATTACATTGACTGTCTTCTATCGTAATTATACTTGGTGTTTCAACTCCAAAAAGTTTTAGTATTTTTCACAGAGTTATTTTATTCCAAAAGTGAGAAGTGAGCAGAGTCTTTTAAATTTTAATTTGGTGTTAAATTGGTGAATTTGTTAACAAGTTGCAGAAAAAAAGTAAAATAAAAAAGCAACACCACTGGGGGATATTTCTCGCTTCAAAGGTTATTACAATTAGCTGAACACATTTGGCTGACTTTTCTTTTTAACGATTAGTAACTCTGATCATCAGAGAATTGATTATAAAAACTCCTAAAAAATACTTTTCAACAATCAAAGTAAAACCGTCGAGAACATTTTATTTAAACGTCGCCAGCTGAATTAATATAGTTTTTATAAAATTTTCTTGAAATCAGCTTCACTATATAATAAAGATATTAAATCATAGTTAGCTATTTGCCAGATAGCGACTCGTAGCGGTAAATTCATAGCACCTCAATTATAACTGAATGATCAAATTGAATGATTAAAATATTAGTTTTACATTTCCCACGCAGAGAGAATATTGATTCAAGGAAGGTTTTTCAGACGAAAGGTTTTCAGACGAAGGTTTTTCAGACAAAGAAGGTTTTTGCAATTTTTTGTCTAAGTATAAAACACTTTAGTGCAGACTAAAAATCTCTTTCAACAATTTCTATAATATAACAATAGAAAAGTATGTTATCTATACAAAAAAAAAGTAGATCTAATTAGGGGGTAATTTCCACAAATTTGAAATAAAATTTTAGAAGAATTTTAAGTCTTTTTTTGAGTGATGTCATACCATAAGATAGAATATACAAAAATAAAACTTATCTATTGAGTGCTACAGTAAGTGTTGAAACTTGAAAGCCTAAATCCTTAACTTTTTGTCGACGTTACTCAAATGTGTTAAAGAAAAATTATTAACAGTATCACACTAAAAGCAAATTTACCATATTGAATAAATTTTTTTGTAGAGCAAAAAAACTTTTACCAATTTTAAAAGGCATTGGTTTATTTCTATTTTAGCCATTTATTTGATCGGTAGGTTACGAGGTTTGGTTGATAGATGAAATATTGAAATGAGTTAGATTTGCAGAGATGCGTATATCATTCTTCATACACCTCTTCTCCATACTAAATTTATTTTTATCTTTTTTTTTTTTTTTTATCAACCCTAGAAACTAAGCGTACATAAAGACTTTAACTTTACCAATTACTCTTTCGCACTTATATTTCTTTATTCAACTCTCGTTACTCAACTATTTAACAAAATTGACTTCTGATAATAAGAAAACCCTTTTCATTAACAAATGCACAAACACGATTAAAAAATGTCTTATTATAACTAAACCATCCCGCTATCGAAATTGCGTAAATTCCGATGTGAGAAATAGCTTATAAAGGTGACTCCGATGTGATTTAATCTTTTTATTTTCCGATGGTTTGTGGTGGCTTGCAAAATTTTGCTGTAATTTTGCGAAAACTTCGTAAATAAATACATCGGAAATACCACAATATTACGAGTTTACACCTTAAATACGATTTGTGAAATTACGCGAAAATATCATACGATAATGCGTAAATCTCGAAATATATCGGAGAGTGCGTGAAATTCTCCCCATCGGCCTCGGACTACATCGCACCTCCGAAGTGATACCATTCCTTACCATCGCATCACATCGGAGTCACCTTTATAAACTATTTCTCACATCGGAATTTACGCATTTACGCAATTTCCGATGGCGGGATGCTCTAATTATAACGAGGATCTCATTAAGTGAGACAAGAACTTGGTTCAATTTTAACAGCTTTTCTATAACGGCGAAAGCTTTTGTAAATTCCAAAGTATCTGGTAGATTATATAAAAACTCACAATATTAAATCAAACAACTTAGTTTGCCAATGTTAGGCTATGATCTATGTACAAAGGTCCAGCAGAAAAAAATAAAAAGAATGGATAAGAAACATCGCCAGTAAAAAAACAAGCGAAATAGCAAAAAACAATAACAAGTTGCATGATCACACGAGCTTCATTAAAAATTTTAGACTTCACGCGCATAAAACAAAAGTTTCTAAAATATTATTTCTACGTCAAAGGAACGAACGTTTTAAAACTGCTTCTCAATGTGAGCATACCTTATCTTACAAGATAAATGATAAGGTAAATACAACTTGTAAAAAAGAAGTTCAATCCTTACATTTTGACCTCCATTTCTCTCATTTATCAGATGAATCGTGTAAGTTTCAATGAGAGAGGCAGAAAGATGTCACTCACATATAGCAACAAATATGAAATATATACAATTTGTTGAAAATTAAACTTTTTCAAAAATACTCACACACTCAGCCAACAAATTTAAAAAATAATGTTTAAAAAAGCCGGAACTGAAATTTAGAAAAACATGGATACCCATTTAATTTCAAAATTTGACTGATGTTATTAAAGACAATAAGAAAAAGTTCCAGAATTTCAAACATTCAAAAGGCCGCATTTCACTCAAAATATTTTTTTGGTAAAAATAAAATATCTAATAGCCAATGGGATGTTCTTATAATATACCGTAATATTCATCTGTTTTATCCCAAAAGACAAAAGAAAAATTAAAAATAAAATGGCCAAATGATATTCTGGTTTTAATTTTTCAAAATTAATTTGCAGAAGAAAATCAGAATCATTTAGTTTTTGAATTGGTGAAAATAGAAAAAAGATTTGCAAACGATACACTCAAAATTAGTGGGTTATAGATCTGCAAAAAAACAAATCGTAATATAAATCTATATATCAAATGTCTACATCACTCTAACCATGGCTTGATATGCTTTTTCCCAACCATTACGAAGCATGGTACTTAAGGAAGTATAGTTTACATTTCAGTTGTAATTTAAGATTAAGATTTATAGTTTGCAGTAAGCCAAGTAAGTCCTTCATATAAACCATCACCTGTCGTTGCACAAGATGGTTGAACAAACCAGTTGCGATCACGGATTTTTGTTAAACCTAATTTTTCCTGAACTTCGTGTGGTTTCATTGCTATAAAAAAAAAAAGTATCTCAACATGCTGAAAGCAAAAAACTAAACTAAAAGTAATTAAAAGAACAGGTAAAAAATATAACCTTCTGGCAGATCTTGCTTATTGGCAAAAATGAGGATAATTGCATCTTTCATTTCACGATCATTTATAATACGATGTAGCTCCTGTCTTGCCTCTTCAACTCTATCTTTGTCAGCGCAATCAACTACAAATATTAAACCTTGTGTACCTGTATAGTAATGTCGCCACAATGGACGAATTTTATCTTGACCTCCAACATCCTTAAAAAAAAGTTATATATTTTTTCGAAATGATGGAGAAAAATTAATATTTTAAACTTTCTTTTTTAAATTGAAAATACAAGTGTTATAAAAAGAAAGAAAGCTTACCCAGACATTAAATTTAACATTTTTATATGTGACAGTTTCAACATTAAAACCAACAGTTGGTATTGTTGTTACTGATTGTCCTAATTTTAATTTATATAGAATAGCTAATTATGTCAAGAAAAAAAAACAGCAACAGTAATAAAAAATGATTAAAGTAACAAATCTTTGAGGTGCAATAAGCTATTTGACACCAAGTGAAAAGAACGTTGCTAACCGGGCTTCAACAAATGATAACTCAATTTTTATAATCGCTATGTAATTTTTTGTTATCAAGTTTTAGCAACGAATTTTAGTTACTAAAGAAATAAATATATTTTGGAAGGTTAAAGTAAAGCAAATAGAATATGCCAAATTTCAGCAGATCTTTTACATATTGTAATATTCATTAAAATATTTCAGAACATTTTATCACAAAACTTTTTTAAACAAAATCCAAAAATTATGATCTAAAGAGGTATAAAATATCCATCTTAAGAAATATGTTTACAATGACTCCAATTTTTTGAAGGTGCAAACTTTTATATAAAAATATATATTCCTGTGTATACATTTCATAAAAACTTTGCAGATGGCCGAACAACATATACACAGGATGTTGAAATTATAGAACAAATTTACGATGGCAATAGATAATTTGAAACTTATGTTGAAAAATTATTTTTAAAATACACTTACTAAAATATTTGATTTAAGCGTTTTATTAAATTAGTTTTATTTTCATTCTTAGTTGCTATTGCAAGTGCTCACAAAACTTGTAAAATGGTTTAGATATTTTTTAACAATAACTAGCTACCTGCTATAAATTGTCGATCCAAAAATTATCTTATAACTATAATAATTTACACTGTTCATTAACACATTCAGTGAAATAACAAGTACACATGTCCTACCTAAACTCAATTCAAAAACAATGTTTATAATTTTCATAAATTGTTATGTTTTCTGTTTTGTTTTTTTGGATAAAATAAAGAGTGGTTATGTAGTTAAAAAATATATTCCCTTTTATTTTAGTGAAAGCCAACTCTTGTTGAATTGTCACATTGAGTAAAGTCTTTTGTATAGTTGAGATTAAAATCTTAAAGCCAGATTTATATTATAAAAGTTAGCATATTTGGAAGCTAACTTTTATAATATAAATTCTGGCTTTACAGATTTTAAAACACTGTTTATCATTACCTTTCACAAAAATTGCTGTCAGCAATTCTCTTTCAAAAATTTTTACAATATTCATTAATATGCATTTCAATATAAAAGTATATTTTTCTATAAGTGCAAGCGAAATCTTTATATAAGCAAACAATAACAAAATATAACAAAAAAAGAGATGATTTTTATCTCCAAAATAACATTTTGTAAAAAAAAAATTTTTATTTTGTTTGAAAACAGCAAAATAAAGTTTTCCTTGCTCTTAATTACAAACTTAAAGTAAAAAAATAAAGTTAGCCTGCGTATATATATTATATAAAAAGTGCATTCCCAAAAAATATGCAATCTGTGTCAAAACTTTCTAAAATGTATATATTAAAATCATATAAAAATTGATTGAAGTAAATGAATAATATAGACTTACGGTTAAACTCCAAATTATTCAATTTGCTTACAAGTTAGTTTTAAATTAATCTTTAAAAAGAAACTACTCAAGTTGAAGGGTAAGATTTATGTTTTATAAAAAGTTTTGCTACCAAGATGTATAGAAAATTGGTATGTTTAAAATGTTGCAAAAAAAAATTGGTGAAAAAGACTTTTATGAAAAGATACTAGTTTTTCCAGCAGCATCTAAACCCAACATGAGAATTCGCATTTCTTTGTTCCCAAAAATTTTTGATAATAGCTTCCCCATTTTTTAATCCTTATATATAAACAAAAATAAAGAAATCTACATTTACAAATGTTCTCAAAACTATTGCAGACATAAAAGAGACAAAATTAAAATACTTATTTGATTTCTAGTTAAGTTACATAATGAAAGAAAAACATGAATTTTAACATTAAAAATATGAATACATACATACAAGTCTGACTAAGTGGTTCTGTTTATGTATTCATACAATGCTCAGTGTTTAAATATATTTATATTCTGAAAAAACAAACATTATCAAAACTAAGTTAATATATTGATAAATGCCATTTTTGCATCTAATCATTAGATTAATTTATTTAAGGTTTAAAACAAAAACAAACATTTTATCATAATTTTTTAAAATTAGAAAAGCATTATTTTGAAAACAACTTTTATTAAAATTTTACTTTCTCTATTTATGTTTCTGGGTTTTTCCAAAGAAATTAATTTTTTCATATAAGATATCTGGCAAATGTTAGAACAACTTGTATTTTTAACTAATGTTTCATGGAGGAAGTAACTTATATTAGATAAATGTAAATACATAAAAAAGTAATAAAAATATATATTACCTTTCAATTTATATAAAATAATAGTAAAACTATTATTAGCATACAAAAATAATTGCACAATAAATGTAATTGATGTCATTAAAATGACTTTGAATTTAAAATCAGAAACTTTCCTGATCTAAATTGCATACAAATTTAGTTATGATGCTAGGCAACTAAGCCCAAAAAGAATATTTTGCAATGTAGAAAACAAATGGTAAAATAATTGCATGACTTTATAAGTGAAATAGAGCTATGGTTTCATAAGTTTTCTGAGTTCAGTGACAGCTACATTTTTTAAAAACAAGTGCTTAGATTTGTAATTATTTAAAAAAATCTAAACTGTATAAAAGACTAAAACATTTTAGGTATTTAAGACATTTTTGGTATTTCAAATTACCAATGACCAATGCGGTTCCTGAATATTGCTGTTTGAATTTTGCCAGTTATTTTCTAAAAAAAGGACATAAAACACCTTAAAACTAAAAAAATTTCCTCTTTGGGATTTAAAATAACACTTCAGATTCTTTGTGTAATTAATTATTACATTGAAGTACTGAAATAAAAATTAAAATATAATCAGATTTAAATTTTTTAAATGCATTTTAATGGGTACATCCATATAGAACCACAATAAGCACGAGTTTCCTTGATAAGCCAAATTTAGAGTTTAATCTGCAGCTTTTCCTGGTGAATGACAATTTATTAAAATCCACCTGGATGCTCTGAATTAGGAGCTGTGAATTCCCTGATTTACTTTAGGCAGGATAAATATCTTTTTTTCTTAAGCTTAAAGCTTAAATGGAGACCAAACTCTACTCTTTATTCAGCAAAAAGAAATTTCTCTAGATCACTTGATAAATTATTTAGTTGCAACACGAGTAAAAAAACTTGTACTAAAACTAAGTAAAATGTAGCAAATATTGTACTTTTAAAAATCTTCAGGTTTTAAGTTATCAAAAATAGATTAAGTTACAATCATAATCAAAGAAAGTATATAGCAATATAAAAACTGTTAACATTAAAAAAAATTGATAGGAAAGGTTAAATATAAAATAATACATTAACTATGAGCAAATACCCTAAAATATTACTAAAAACTACATTTACTGCTTTCTTTGTTTTTATGATTTTGATTTCTTTATCATCTTCAATTTAAATTTTTAATTCATTTATAATTAACTAATGCATAACATAAGAGATAATATTTGCTAATAATACGAATTTTATAATTAACAGATGTTATTATTTATCCTAATCAAATAATTTATAGTTAAATCTGTGACAATTGTATACAAACATATATAATTAAGTCAGTAAAACAATTTCATGATCAAATAAACACAAAAGTTTTGTGTTACTTATTACACGTTAAAGTTATACTAAGAAATTTACATAGATTCATAGACCTGATAAATATTTCTTTAAAAACTTGACAGTTTTGACAGTTACATTTTATGAACTGTAAGTTATTAAAATTATAGAGTATTAAAGTAAAGATAGTAATATCCATATACTTGTTGGAAAAATTTTAACACTAACAAAAATATAAGAAAGAATAGGAATACTGAGTGGGCTTGCTATCTGTCCTCTTAGATCATAAACATACAAATTTCACTTCTCAAAAAAACTACAGATAAATGGAGAAATATAATTGGTAGGCACACGTAATCAAGGAAATTAATGCAAAGCAAAATACGATACCTTAGGTGTGGCATTAAATCAGATTGATCTCAAAAACAGTCATTCCGCCTTCTTCTCGCCGAAATCATTCGATTTGAAAATATAAGCCCACGAATCAGAAAACATTGGTCAGCGGAAAGCTCTAAATAAGACAACACGAAACGCGCCTCTTTTTCATGCTCAGCACAGATTTGACGGTATTACTTGAATGTGAAAGTTCGCGCGTAAAAATACTACAAATTGAGCAATTTTTCAACCGTTGCGAACTGCAGCAACTGCATAACTCTTTTAATGAGACACTAAGCTATGTATGGCATCACCATATATATTAAGTAAATATATATTTTAGGAAGTAAATATATTAAACGTTAGCACGTCACTTATCCTATGTAAAATGTTAATATTATTAATTTTGTATGAGTTTTTTTTATTAATTATTACAACTGCATTACTTTTTAATCAATTTTGTCTAAACTAAGCTATTTTCACACTTGAAATAAGGGAGTCATACTTTTTAGAAATCAAATAAACACTTTGCTGCAATTAATGACGGCGTTTTTATTAAAGAGTTAATTTTATAAATATATGTATGAATTTTCAACACTACTCATTTTTATTGCTGTAAAAAACTTTTATATATAGAAACAAAGTGTTTTTACCACGTTTTTTAACACAATAAAGTAAATATAGTAAAGTAAAACAACTGAAAACTTTATTTCCTCAAATTTTTGTTTTGTAAATTTGCCTAATATAATTTGGAAAATATAATACGTATCGGCTCGACACTTTTAAAATCATTTGCCACGTCAATCAACGACCTCTTATCAAGAATGATTTTGGCTGTTATTCAGACATATAGTTAAATGAACCCCTTTTGAGTCATTGTCGGACACAAACATGTTTTAAGTCTCCTCAGCAGAAAGTCAACCCACTTGTTAAGCAATTTTGCAGAAAATACCTAGCTTATTATAACAACTTTGATGACGGCTCCAGCATTTCTAACAAACTGACGATTAAATAACAAACTGACGTTTTACTGTTTAAATAACAACTGAATAAACCTAAATACATCTCGAAGAGTGATTGGTTGAGTTTTATTGCATAAAACAAGGAGTTCAAGTTCTGCTGATAATGATTTCTAACCATTATCCCCATTAGAAATTATTATCCCCATTAAAATGTGCTTCTAAGATTTTTATTTTACTCTTTTTTTTTGGTTTTATTGTTTTAAAGAGTAGCTGACCGAATAATTTGACCCTGGTTGTTAAAGCCTGTCAACAATTGAATAAATGATTACAATAAAAGTTGTCAATCATCTTGTTATAACGAGTTCATAGAAAATATTATTTAACAGGTGCCAATGCGTTAGACACCTGTGTTCTATTTCTTCCAATTTCGGTTTTGGAATGATAAATCTAGCACCATCGCATCTTTCCTTTATGGTGTTTTCACTTTCAACACATAAACATTTTTTTTATTCGCAGTTGATTAAAAATAATGAGTTGGTTTCTAACTTTGCTGTTTGTAAATTACCTTTTTTTGTTTGTTTTGTATTACGTAAAAGTTTCCCGCATTTGTGAGTTTCTGGGTCGGTTTTAAATGTGCCGTAAAATTGTATCATGCTTGTTTTAAAGTTTCAAATTCACCAACGCAGGGGTTCAATGTGTTTCAAAATTTGTTATTTAGTTCTAATGGTAAATTTTTTCGAAGAACGTGAGGTTATGTTAATCTGGCATTTGCCATAACGCGCGCGCGTGTTTATATATATATATATATATATATATATATATATATATATATATATATATATATATATATATATATATATATATATATATATATATATATATATATATATATATATGTATATATATATATACACACACACATCTTACTTTTGAAAATAATTAACCCATCGATAAAAACATAAAGCCTTTCAGACGAGAGAGTGATAACATACGACACTTATATTCTTTTTTTTTTTTTTAAAAGAATAAAACTGTCAACAATTTCCGAAATTCGTTTTTTTCGTGTTTACCACAGCCCCACTTACTTCAGTTAAATTAGTTTAAATTTTCAACCTCAATGTACTTAAACCGTAAAGTCACAGCAGTTAAATCAAAATGCTAGAACTAATTTTAAAAAATTCTTATAACGTGTAAAAAAAAAGTCTTCGTGTTAAAAGGGTATGAACATCTAAAAATGTGCGTGTAAAAAAAGTAACCTATTTGACAAATCTCGATCAACTTTAACGTCAACATTAGCATATAAACAATCTTAAGTAATTTTTAAAGAAAATTAAGTAACTAAATACCTGCTTCGTTGTCAATTTACAAAAGAAGAAGTTGTTTTTTACCAACTATATTGATATTTGTTATTATTTTTTTTTAAAGTGGTAATATACGAAACAAATTTCTTTTTTTTACACATTACAAAGTACGCTGCAGTTGTTTGTACAACAGAAATTCTCTTGTGTTGTTTAAAGTCGTGTTTAATGGTTCGTATTTTATTGATTGTTTGAAATTCGTTGTTAAACGTTAAAATAAAAAGGTCATAGCGACTTTTATGATTGCATTAATGGTGTCAGAAAACCATGTTTCTTGAACAAAACTTTATGCGAAACTGACATTTAAATCTTGTTTTTAAACGGCTGTAAATTATTTATTACATCCTAGAAGTTGTAACTTATACCATAGGTTAAATAAATATTTTTAAATTGGTTAGTTTTGTATAATTACTTTTTTAAAAACAAAGTTTATTATAAAGACAAATGTATTAAACTTTTCAGGGTTGCAAGTTTTTAGGGTTTAAAGATGATAAATCTGTGAAAAAATTCCTTATCGATTTGAGTTCCTTATAGGTAAATGCATTTTTTAGTATGATTTTTATCATATGAAATATCTCAACAAAAATTTTGCTAAATATCTTTTGACGCTTCGTAAGCCTTTAGCGAAATATAAATTTGGTCATAAAGTTAACTGAATTTATCATAAAAAAACTTCAGAATTATGAGAGTTTCTCAGATAGAACTTTTACAAAGATTTTTTTATTTTTGTTCAAGTATTTAATAAAAAGAATGAACACAGCAACCCACACGCCTCTAATTCAATCCTTACCAAGCTCATCCAGTTTGGTGAAAATTTCAAATTCGTAATGAATAATTTGTTTGTAATTTTTTTCCTTAATATTCGTCCTTTTATATATTAATAAAAATATCTCAATCTTTACCTTTAGCCTCAATCCTAAATACAAAAAAAAAAAAAAAAAAAAATTTAGCCCAAATAAAAGTTTTTTAGAACGCTCTTATTTAGGATCCGAAAAGGGAATGTAAAATTTCCTCCAGTGATTTCTCTCTCTTGTTTATTCTAAAATCAGTAGAAAGCAACATGTTCTTCTTTACTTCCTCGTTGTACATTTACATAAAGATTACTATTTTTTATTGTTTATTTTTGATGTTTATGTTTTCCTTTGCCAGTTTAGCTTTCTTTTAAAACAGACAAGTCCTAAGAATTTTATTATCTCTGGGTGGGACACAATGATTGGTTGATTCATTGTGCCTTATTTAAGATCTCAATGATTAGTTTCATGCTCTTTTGACAAATGAATTATATGAAAATGAACTTATTAGTTTAAAGATATGAGATGTCCTACTTTTTTTATAAATTCTTTTAACCATTTTTAAATATAAAGTTATGATAGATGAAAGTTACCGAAACTTAAAATAAGTATTATTTCATTATGGCTTTAAAATAACTTTATGAACGCATTTTTTTGAAAAACATTTAAAAAAAAGATTGCCCTCATATTTTCAATAAAGTCAATAATGATGCTTATATGTTTTATTTTAGATATTTAGTTTAAGCAACATGGTCCAAAATCGAAAACTGATTGACAAAAAAGTTGCGTTCCCCACAGCATTTCCCTCTAAAATAAAGCGTCAGAAGTTAATTGTACAAGGATTTTCCATTCAGTCCATTAAACCGGTTTACGAGTAAATTACTGAAGTTTTTTTGCCGGTAAATTTAAAAAACTTACTGGTAAATGGCACTTTTTTTTATGTACAACTTGTTTTAATTCATATTTACTGGTTATATTTTATATATAGAAAATGGCGTGTTATAATTAAATGGTAAATAAGGTAATTATACTTACTTTCTTGTTAATAACATTATAATAATAACAGTGTGAAGCATTCTTTTATAAAACTTAACAATTGAGTAAACTCGACGACTGTAATTAAAAAATGTCTAAAATAGAATAGATTTTGGCTCGTTTTACAAAATCAACTACTGAAATTTACTTTGGCGCTGTCGTTTTTATAGTTCATAAAAAATCTTTTTTTCTATTCCATTTTGAAAGCTGAAAATCTGCGTCACTTTTTTGTATAAGTTTCATTGATGAAAATTCAATTTGAGGTATTGAGTATTTATAGTTTTCCGGCCGATGTCTTGCGGACTTGCCCGAACCTCTCCAGGGAAGACTCAGAAGCACGTCGACCCTGAGTTTGCCTCCCCTTTGAGGAACGGGCGGAAAAAAAAGAAAAGTATCAGTTTAATACAAGTACACCGGCCTAGCCAGCTCGCAATCAATCCAAGTGACTACACTTGATCTTAGCCATTAGGCCGGTTTTCAATTTGATATTACTATGATCGTATAAAAACGAGAGATAAAGCCGTATATAACCAATCCTCAAAAAGAATAAAAACAACTGGTGGAAGTACTTGTGGTTTTACGTGGCCATCAATGGTAAAGTGCGGTCAAAAGTACCTGCAGCTGCTGCAACATCAAAAATTACTTTTTTTAGGGAAAACGACTAATTTCTTGAAGCTTTTAAGGATGAAAACAAAAGATGGCATCCTTTTCAATTAAATTGTACATCTGAAGATTTAAAAATGTTACTTTAAACAAAATGTTACAAAGTGATGCCAAAATCCCCAAAAACCATTGAAAAGCAAGTAATGGTCTATGCATATAAAATTAAGAAAGAAATTCTTAAAGAAAATTTATAGTAGAAGCTCAAAAGCAAAACATGTAGCCACAGATGAAAAAACATCCAATTAAAACCGTTTGCATATGAATATAAAATATAAATATTCATGGAAATGATGGTAAATTTTGTAATGTCGGATTGAGTCGAAGTCATAAATTTGCACCTGATTTGGTATACGCAGAGCTAAATTCTTTGATGTACGTCACGAAGATTCTTTGATGTACATCACGAAGCTACTGAGAATACTGAACTTATCATATAAAATGTAGAACTAAATTCTTTAATTACAAAAATACGAAAGGTAGAAGACTTTTCAGAAAGTCACCAACCATGTGAAAAGCTTCAGCAAAAATACGTTCAAGAAACAAGAATCAGATAAAAAATCTTCCTCTAATTTTAAAATACAAAACTAGATGAAGTGCCACACCACTAAGTGCTTATAGAAAAGGTGACAGTTCGAGCCTTACTTTGCAGGTCTAAACATAAAATTTGCGCTGTAGTTGAAAAGTTGTTTGCGTTTGAATATGGAGAAAAGTAATGAAAAATTGCGCGGTATTTTGCAGTATTGTTACGACGAACGAAAGAACGCTGCGCAGGTAAAATATTTTTCCTGTGTACAGTGTAGGTACTTTATCAAAATCTACTGCGCGGAAATTATTCGCTCGCTTTGTTTCTGATAATTTTAATCTGAAACATGACTTACCCTCTGGTTGTCTAGTCAGTGAAAAAACTGATGAAACTCCTGAAAAAGTCCAGCAAGATAAGCATATCAGCATTGATATGAAGCTAGGCATTGACCACAAAAACCTTTGAACCATTTACAGAAAGCTGGCTACAAAAAGAAACAAGGTATGTTGCTCATGAGTTGAGCTTGATTATTTGATCAATTGATTGATACAATTGGTCCAACAGATACTTAACCCGAAAGAGTATTTTCAGAAGCTTGATTATTCTACAATAAAATTAGATCTCGATAATGAAAAAACAAATTAGATAATATATTGTATTTCACTGTATTTCAATATTCATTTGCAGAATTCCAGTAAAAAATCAGTAAATTTGCAACCCCTACAATCCAGTAATTTTTAGTGATAAATTCTTTTATTTCTTAAGTTAATGATCGCCCAATAAAATAATGCAATATTGATCACAAAGTCAAAATGAAAAGGCTCCGCCATATCAGAATGTTCAATATTCAACATTCAGATTTTCAACTTTGAATTATCTTCTGAAAAATTAATTTCATTTCCACAGTCACCACAAAGAAAAAGCAGAAGTGAAAAAAAAAAAAGGTAATTTTAACAGTTTAACAGACACTCCTGTAAAAAATAGTAACACTCAAAATAAAAATCGAAGAGAAAAATAAAACTCAGCAGAATTGCAAAAAAAAAAAAAAAATTGCAGCCAAAAAAACTTAAGTTAGCTTGCGCAAGTTCATCAAATATGGAAGGTTATGAAACTCTCTTGACTTTAATAACTTAACGGATAGTGAAATAGATGACACCACTGGTTTTGTAAATGAGACTTCTTTTCAAATAAAAATACAAAATTAAGAACTAGATGAAGTATAAAACTACAGCGGATATATGGGTAAAAATTTAAGTGAAAATTTTTTTTTTGACAAAAAAGTCCTTTCTTCTTTATTTTTCCAACAGTTGATCATCTTCATAAAGCATCACTTAAAGTTATTCTTAGAAAATTAACCAAACCACTACTCCTGGGGGGACTGTTAATGTTGCTAGTCATTATATTCAGTATTTTTACTCCTTGAGCCTCAAAGTTATTTACCTTTTTCCACTGGTACTAATTCATCGCTGTTGTATTAATTCGCTTTACCCCAGGTAGTAACTCTCTCTACCTCAGTACTAGGGTACATTTAATCACTTAAAATAACTTCCTGCGAGCAGGTAAATAATACATTTTACAATCTTAAAAGGTGTAAAATTACACCGTTTTGGTGTTAATTTACCTTCAAACCGCGTTTCTTCAAAATTATTTAAACAAAAATTTTAAATTTGCACCGTTTTGCTGTAGTTTGCACTCTGGAAGTTTATTTTTATTAAAAACGTGTAAAATAATACCTTTCTTTATTTACTAGGACGGTTCAAAAAGATTTAAAAATCTAGTTTTTTAAAAATTTTCTACCTTTACACCTTTTTAAAAAACGATATAAAACTGTGTAAAGCTGTTTTACTCCTTTTTACAAAATGACGATTTCAGTTTTGAATGTTCAAACACCATTTTTAGAAAAACAGAGTCAAAATTAAAGTTCGTACACAATAACTAAAAAAAAAAAAAATCAACTTCGCTAATATTGGTTTTTCTAAATTGTAAATACTAATAAATGCTTTTCAATAACTAAATATTTTTTAATACATGTCAATTTTCTTTTTAAAATAAAACAATGACAGGTATGAAGGGGGGCAGGGGAGGGGAGGGGAGGGGAGGGGAGGGGAGGGGAGGGGGAGGGGAGGGGAGGGGAGGGGAGGGGGAAATATTAAAGTATACTTTCCGCTTAAAACAAACAAAAAAAAAGAAATAGAAGGTTCTTGTTTTCAAAATTTTCTGGGGAGACCGGGAATAGTTGCAACTAGCCCCGGTCTCCCCTAATCAATAACAAAGTTAATTTCCCAACTGAAGGTTCCAATTCGCCGACATAAAATATTAAGGAGGAGGGGGGAGGAAGGATGGGTGGGTGAAGGGAGGAATAGTCATCCTCCATGCACTCCCTAGCGCTGGTGTAGGGTTTTTAATTTATTGTCGGGAAATTTTTACTGCGCAGTAAAATTTTAACGTTGGAATTTTACTTTTATCGCTATTATTTTACTGACTTTTTTAATTTTACAGTTTGCGGCGTTTATTGTTTCGGCGTTTTCAAGATGTACAAAAATATTAATTTTCACGATACCAGGAAAGATTTGAATGACAAAAAGTTTCCTAAAGATTTAAACGAGAGAGGAAACAAAGCGAACGTGTAAAAACTTTGCTATTGTTCAAAACAAATTGATGTATTGCAAAAGAGATATTGGTAAGGTAAGGAAAACTTATTTAATTGGAACATAAATTTTTTATCTACTTAAAACTTCAAAAACATTTTAAAAATTTTAGTAATTATATTTGTTTTTATTTAAATGTCCACCAACAAACTTTTGTTTCTTTTGAGTGATTGTGGTTATAGATCGAGAAGAGCAACTAAACATAGTTAACTTAAGAAAACTTAACTAAACTTAAGAAAAAACTGTTGCATTAGACAGTCCCCTTGGCATTAATGCTGTTAGAAAGCAGATATCTACAAGATTTTTTTATCAACGTGAATTTAAATAAGTGATGTCAAAAAATCTTTAAAAGAATTCTTAAAGTGTCTCCTGCTTTAAAACCTGTTAACAACAGGTTAGTAGTGTTGAAAGTTAGTTTCCACAGTTAACAAGTGGTTAACTGTGGAACAACAAGTAACAAAGCAAGATAAGGTTGATTTAATTCAATTACCTGAATCAAATGGATTCAATAATGTGATTTTTCTTATCGATTATTTCTCTAAACCGACTCAACCTCTTAGCAACAAAACAGTAGTACCAATTGCATCCTTTCTCTATAAGTTTATATGCAGACATTGTTGCTTTAAAATACAAATCAATGACTAAGGTCATAAGTTTGTAAACTCTTAGTGTCAGTTTAAGACGGAATACTTTTTGCTCTCCGTGTTAAAGTGCTTGGTTTAAAGGAGTATTCACCATTTTTCCTCATATATAACTGAGAACCCTGCTTTCCAATCGATGTAAAGTGCATAGATAGTCTCAATAGTGATGAATGTAATCCTGTATATGATGAAGAAGTTTAACAAAAAGCTTTTTAAATAAAAAGAGGAATCGAAAAAATTCCATAAGAGTATAGTTTTTCACAAACGAAACAAAAAATAGGCTATAACAGAAAGCATGCAGTAGCATGAAAATGTTTTATTTGTCAAAAAGTACTTTGAAGAAATCTAAAGAGGAATGATAGTAAAGGTAAAAAATTGGCTTTCTCGAGAATATTTAGGTGATGAAATGGAAAAGTATTTTACTAAAAGTGGTATTGCCACAGATTGTATATGGGCTACAGATGTAGAGATCCTTGGTAATGCAAGTCTTATTGGAGTTGATATGTTTTACGATTCTATGTTTTATTAATTATGTGGCTAGCATTTTTCGTTAAAAAAGTTGTCTTTAACCCTCTATCCGGCACATTATGATCAAACTACTAAAAAAATTTTTTTTATGAATTTTTTGTAAGAATATGGCATTATGTGCTAGAAAAAAACACAAAATAAACCTTTTTGATAATTATTATTGTTTTATGATTTGTTGCATATATGCAACTTTGCCGAAAAGAGGTATAGAAAATAACGCTTTTTTTTAAAATAATAATAATAATAATAATAATAATAGTAATATGGGTAAATTCAGGCATGTTTAATAGACCGTTGTAGTTTTAAAATAATTTCTTCTTACTATAGTTATATATTATCTAATTTTATTGTACATGGAAGTCTTTGAAGCAGTTTCTATCCTTGTTCAAACAAAGTTGTATTTTACATTTTGAACAAGCAAAAGAACAGGTCATGTTACATATTCTGCACCGCCCCCTTTTATCCTTGATTTCGGGCCAGTGGCAGAATCCCTCATATCTTATATCACTAATTGGTTTTGGGTTTGATGGCTTTCTTCCGAGCGTCTTTAAAGGTGAGAAACTTCTTTTGGGACGACCAACTTTTTTTTCTGGATCTCTGTCTTTGAGCTTCAACGCTGTTGCTACCTGTAAAATAAATCTTCTTAAAGTCAGCTGTTTTTTTTTAGGCACTTGAAGTTGAGTACAGTGCCTTCGGTATAACAACCAAGCATTTATCTTTGATATGTCAATGCAGTGAAAAATCAATTTTAAGTACCACCGTTTTTTAGTGTTTATTCACGTGCGGTATAATGATATCAGCATGTCTGCCAGATCTACTCCTCCCATTGACACATTGTATGCAATTGAGATTTGACATCAACATATACTTTCTTTTTGCTGTCAAACCTTTTGACTTTCGTTGATCCTGCGACACCAGCATGTGTTGATCCAACTATAACGGCTTTACTATCAAGCCATTTTACTAAATGTATCCCAGAATTCTGATCCACTTGGTAGTCCCATGATCCTCTTCCTTGAGATTTCAATACTATGTCAGATAAAAGTGGGCATTTTCCGATTCGATTACTACGGAAAGTTCCTGTAGCTAATATTCCCATAGTTTTCAGTTTATTAATTAATGGCAATGTAGAAAACCAGTTGTCAAAGTATATACGGAAGTTTTTGTGTTTAGGCATTTCTTGAACTAGTCGAAGTATTATATCCTCAGCACCGCAAGTTTGGCCACCTGCACTAGTAGCACCTGCGTAGATGAAAAAGTCGTATATTATACCTGACTTTCCTGCTCTAACAAAATTTTTGAAACCCCATTTGTGGATTTTTTTGGGCATATACTGACATATCCCACTGCGCTTTGTTTTTGCAGTTATCATTTGCTCATCTGCCGATTGGTCTTGCTCTTGTTCAATTTTGATGCAGTTATTACGAACAGCATCTAATACAGGTTTAACCTTAAACAATTTGCCGGAGTATTTATTTTTTGTAGTATTGTCCACTGCATGCAAGAACCTTCTAAGACATTCATAACGCTTTAAACTCATAACATCAGCAACAGCATCGCATTGAAGTTCTGTTGACCAAAACGATTCATAGCTAGGGAGGCGAACTAATGACATCAACATCTGAACACCTAAGAATTGCTCAATCTCTTTTAAGTTTGTGGCTATACTAGTGCCTGTTACCTGGACATAGAGATTAGTTTGTTCAACTAAGTTCTGGGTGATGCTATCATCCCAAAATAGTTTAAAATACTCAAATGGTGTCATGTCATTGCGTTCTGGTAGAGAAAATTCCTCTCCTTTGAACGCAGCATCAAATATTGGTAGTTGCGTTTTCCTCCATTTATAGACCGGCTTCTTTGAAGACTTTCTTTTCAACAGAGTGACATCATCCTCATAATCACTAAAATTTATTTCAAGTAATATGTATAATATATATATATATATATATATATTATACATATTGCTTGAAATATACTTTTGGATTTAAAGAGGCATTGTATTTATCAATTTGAATAAAGAATCTCACATTTTGGAAATATGTATATATATGATTTTTTAAATATGAGATTCATTATTCAAATTGATACATACCATGACTCTTCAGATCCTAAAGTCATGTTGAATGGTGAAAAACTTTCTTCTTCTTCTTCTTCTTCTTCTTCAGTCCTAAAGATAAAAAAATTAATGTAAATTTACATCAATTCTCAAAGCAAATCAATGGTAATCAAAACTGACTCACTCAGATTCTTCAGAACTGAAAACAACATTGCCAATTTCAGTTCTGCCTCATTTCCTGATTCATCTGATTCCACTAAGTCTGATAACTCAGAATCAGAATCTGGTTCAAGTACGTAATTAACAGCTTCTTGTACAGTAAAATTTCGAATTCTACAAGTTTTTGTAGGAGCTACCAGAGAAATCATATAGTAAAAAAAAATGGTCATTTTTTAAATTGATCCGACAATGTTGCACATTTGCAACAAATAAATTAGGAGGTAAATCTAACAATATCTTATGCTTGTTTTAGTTTATAATGACACTAATATAAAACTTCAATCATAGCACATAACAATTAAAAAGTTTTAAGCGTCAGCATGGGTTTTCCTATATTCAAAAATGAGCATTAACGATAGTAACTAAAACTTACTAAAAATATACTTCTCTTTAGAGCTGCCATTATTCAAAAGGAAATGTTATTGTGGTTATATTGCGTCAAAATAAAAATAGAAAGATCTAAAATACATATTTCAAAACACCTAATGTTGTTGATAAACTTTATAACCAAAAAAATTATCAGCAAATCATTTGTTGCAAATATGCAACACAAACGGGAAAAGGGTTAAAAGCAACAATTTTAATATTTAACAGTTCTTGTTGCACTCTCATGAAAAGATTTGGTTGATTTCTTTTTCATAAACCATACATCAAATATTGCGTAAAAATTGTGAAATGGTTATCAGGTGATTCCAACTTGACTTTAAATTTGAAGTTTTTACAAATAGAGCAAATTTTTCCGACTCATTGTTGCATATATTCCATTAAAAAAACATATTAGAGCAAATTCATCACCTTCGTCAATTTTATTCCATTTGAAAAATTTTAAATGTTCTCTATCAGACACTTCAAAAGTACAATAAAATTCTTCAAATAATAAAATTTTTAAAATACAGTCCACTTAAAATGTCTCATTTAAAAACAAATTCAGTGGGCACCAAGACGTCAATGAGACGTCTATTTAGTGTTTCAGATGTGTTGAGACATCTGAGATAAAACTGAGACATCTAAAAGACGCCTTTAAGACGATCGCATATAAGGTTTGTGGAATTCCGAAATTTCAAAAAATCACCCAATTCTTCCGGAAGTTCGTTATACTGCGTTATTGACATTTTTCAATGATACTCGCGTTGTGATTTGGATCGCTTTACATCGTTTAAATTAGTTTTGATGATAATAGTTTAAAACATTTATTTTTTAACTTAAAGCTGATAGCTTTAATGCTAGTTTTGTGTGTTTGTGTGTAACCATCGGACTTAACATTACCATTACACTTAAAGGTAAGAAATTTGTGTTTTAAAATTTTTATTAATAAAGAAGTGTTTGTTAAACTTCATTAAAAACCCAAATCAAGTGAAATCTGAACTACTATGAAAGGCCGATTCTGGCTAATTAACCATAAGTGAGCCATTATTTTTTTATTTCGTGCTGGTTTCCTGCACGTCTTATCATGTCATTTAATTATTTTTTTTCTTCATATAATTCGTGTCGTAATGAATAGAAAAAGTAAAACTTTATATTTTTAATTTTTCAAATCATGATGTCATTTTTTTGGAATTTTTTTCAGTTTGATTCAATTTTTTTTCAATCTGTGCGCATTTTTCTTATGCGTGCGCTAAAAGCGTTGAGCCTAGTTCATAAGGATCCAAAGGATCTAAGCGTGCACTTCAGCACTTAGTTTATGCGTATTTTGTAAGCATTTTTCTTATGAGTAAAAATAGACCTGACCTAGCAGTAAATAAAAGCTTCCGGATTGACCCACTTGGGCGTCTATTTTAGCAAACTTATCAACTCTTTATCATCAACCCATGAGTTGAATGAATCTGGATATCCCTACCACTTTACTAATGATTTGTTCTTTTGTTTACAAATAATTTTTTCAATTCTAAATATTTCTTGATTAGTTTTTTGCTTTTTCTGTTCATAGAAAGTACCTTGTATTTCTTCACCATTATTGTCGGTTATTTTATAAGTTGGTGGGTCTGTGTACTGAACTTTTGACTGTAAAAACCTCCTCAGTCCATCTTGGTGAGTATCCTTTTTCAAAATTTGACTTCTTTTTCGTTATCCTAATTTTGTCACCAATCGAAAATTTTGGATTAGGTCTTTCAGTTCCCATACGAATCAGATTAAACAATACAATATTCTTATTCTTTTTATCGCTATCTTCAACTGGAGTCATTTAATTAAAGAGTGTCTTGTGTTGTTGTATTTGTTTACCATTTCATCTAAAATGTCTGTATATTTTTTAGTATTATTAGCTCAAAAGTACTTGAATATTTTTTCTTTCATCGTTCTATTCCATGGTTCAACTACTTTTTTCTTCATTTTCAGTTGAGTATAACTGCACGCCCAACGCTTTCACATGTTTATTATAAAATTCTTTTCCTTTATCCACCCACATTTTAGTGCACCTTCTTTCTTTAAAGATTTTATATAAAGCACTGGCGACATCAAGACCAGTTTTACTTTTTAATGATACAATCCATCCGTACTTTGAAAATACATCTATAACCATGAGTAAGTATTTTATACCGTTATTGAATTTTGAAAAAGATTGCATGTCAACTAAATCAGCAGCCCATATTTCATTTATATCATTTACAATAACTTTTCTTCATCTGAAATGATGTATAACTTGTTTGTGAAGTTCGTTTGCAAGTTGATCAATCCATTTCATGTCTTTCAGACCCATATGAATTAAGTCTTCATTTTTTTCTTTTTCACTGATCGTTGGTAGTTTTTTTTTTGCACCTGCTTCATATGGGTTCAAAGAACCTAGCCCGAATTTTGCTTTACTGGAGATGGTGGGTTTGATGATGCTTCGTTCAATTTTTTCGCGCTGTGTCGGATTTTTTATCGAGTCCATCTCTTCAATCATCATACTGTCTCCTTCGTTTCTCATTTTTCTATCTGTAAAGTATTTGTAGGCAAGATCGTAATGATAAGCTGCATTATCCACCCTGTCAACAGGCTTGCTCCAATCTTTATATGTATCAGTAGAAATGAGCCTTTCGTCCAAGTTAGTAACTGGACCAGCAAAATTCATTCCAGTGAAATGCATCTCTCCAGGGAATTTTGAACATAGTAGCTTTATTTTATTTGTGAACGAGTTGATTGAATTAACCAAGTCATCTCCTTTTTTGGTTGAATTGAATTTGTTTTTTGTTGTTCTGCAAACGAAGCAAGTTCCTTTGAGCATATTTTTTATTGTTTTTGTTTATAGAATTTCTTAAGTTGATCGTTTCAGTTCTTTTTTTACATTTGACGCAGTACATTTTATTTTATAAATAATAAAATTTCTTTTCGTAATAAAAATGGACATATTAGATTTGTCATGGAATATAAATAAGAGTAAAAGAAATAATAACAAGTCATTACCTAAAAGTATACGAGGTATTATTGTTGAAAAGTCTGGATGTGGAAAAACGACTTTGCTATTGAACTTGCTTTTGAGACCAGGATGGTTGGATTTAAACAATTTGCAACTTTTTAAAAAATCTTTTTTTCAGCCAGAGTACAAAATTTTGAAGTGATCGTTCGAGAGAAAATTGCCAAAAGATGTCATTCTTCAACTGTTCAAAGTTCAAAATGAGATTGAAAAATTAGATGTGAGTACGGATTTCATCATCGAGGAAATTTCAAAAAAAACGGAGTAACAAAACTGACATCGAGTGTCAGTTTTTTGGGACGGCTGAAGATGAACCAGATCCTGAAGATCTTGATATGAATAAAAACAATTTGATGATATTCGACGATTTGCAGCTGACAAAACAAAACAAATGTGAAAACTATTACATTAGGGGAAGACACTCGAATGTTGATTGATTCTATCTAGCTCAAAACTATTTCATGCTTCCGGGACAAACGATCAGAGAAAATACAAATTTTATTTGTTTGTTTTCTCAAGATTCTAAGAATGTGGATCATATTTATAGAGACCATGTTTCGAGTGACATGAAAAAAGGAGAGTTTAAAAGGTCTTAATGTCATTAAAAAAGATTATGGAAAATATAGAAGCGGATTTGACACTTTTTATATTCCAGACTTGTAATGGCTCAGCGCTCAAAAAAAAAAAAAAAAAATCTTGCAATATTAAAACAAATTTCAGGATTTTATTTATTAGCGACTTCAACAAGTAGTAGAATTAAAACCCATTTAGAAAAACCAATCGAACTTGATGTGAACAAAAAGTATGAGATGGCTTTAGTGGGGTTAGAGACTTTTCACAGCTTTCCAAACATTAACAGTAAAAAAAATGTTTTTAGTTACAGTCCAAATGCATGTGAAAAAAGATATACCAAATACATCCCAGAAGGACGTTATGAAATTCAGGAATTTAATGACTAGCTTCAAGGTGAAATGGCAAAAAATCCAAATTAAATTCCGGACGGAGTGGTCATTGGTACAAATTTGAGTGTGAGTACTAGCTACTTTGAAATTTGCCAAACCCAACAATGCTAATGGAACATTGTATGAGGTTTATTTTTATGTGAATAACAGCGTAGGCTCACTTCTAGGATTTACTAGTAAAGACATTTATAAATATATAGAGATTAAAGATCCAAACGATGATAAAAAGATATTATCAGTCAAAGACTATTATAAGTCGGAGAGTATCGTGAGGATCGATGAAGTGTCAACGATAAGAGTTACAAACGATATTATAGGCTCGTCTTATATAAACGGAGAAAGTACAAGCGATATTTTTTCTTTTTATCCAGAAGTTCCTCCAGGATATAAAATTGTTGAAAAACCTCTTCACTTGATATACTTGCCGATAGTTGTGAATAAAATTTCTAGCATGGAGACACGAATTGTAGATCAAAAAGGGAGGTTGTTGAATTTTAGAGGAGAGGATATTATCATAAAATTTCACATCAGAGAAAGGATATCCTCCATTTTATTCGAAATTATTTCAAGCAATGCTTTTTCGCGGTAATTTTTGCCAGGAAATTCTTGAAAAGAATTCTTTGTAATTTTTTTATTTTCGTATATATAAAAAATGAGTCTATACTAAAATATTAAAGTGAATATTCCACAAAGAGAGGCTGAAAAGATAAAAAAGACGGTTCAGTCAGGTGGAGCAACAACAATAAGACTTTCAAATCAGGATCTATACGGAGAGCACGTTCTTTAAATAAATAAAAAATTATCATGATTTTCCATGAATTGTAATAATTTAAAAAATTTCTTTACATTATAAAATGTTAAGAAATAAATCAGCATTTGATAAATTTTCAAGGGTAAAGGGAATGGATATGAATCATCGAAATATGTTTAGACAGAACAGCCATGCTTTTCAAAATCATAGGAATTTTTTAGAGATTTCAAAAAATATTTCTTTAAAGTGTGATAATTTAGAGTTCCCTCCTGTTTTTTCAGACGGACTGTTTGAGAAATTCTCTCAAAAAGATATAAAACTAAACAAACTCGAGCACAAAAAGATTTCTCTCATTGTAGGGATAAATATTAATAATGGAACAGCATTAGTTACGCAGAGCCGTAGTGAAGGGGTGGCGAACGAGGCAACAGCCATGGGCGGCAAATTTCAAAATTTAATAAATACTTTTTAATATATGAAATGTTTTAAAGACGCCTCACAACCAAAATAATTTTAATTTGCGTAAGAATTATTTACTCTTACAAATGGCTAAACAAACAATAGATTTTGGAAAGCAACACTTTAATGTTTTCAAAACTACAAATATTGTTTTAATTTATGACTTTTACGACCCAGGTTTGCAATTTTTTAATGAAAATAATTTTAACTCGCAGTTTTTTGAGTTGAGAACTTTTAAAAAAGAAATCGAGGCAAAATAATTGCATTTGTATTTATTGATTACACCTGGTCGCACACAGTAACTTTCATTCTTTCTTTGTCAAGAAAAGTAAAATATTTTGAAATAAAAGTTTTAAAATCTATTGTCACCATAAAAAAATAGAATAAAACTATCTGGTTCAGCTTTCAAAAAGTTAAAAAAGCAACGACTTGAAAGTGACAAAAAATTACAAAAGGTGTTTGCAAAATGGATTTAAAAAAGCGAAGATCAAACAGAACAACCAGGTAAAAATATTTTTATTGATGGATTTTCATGTCAAAATCACAAATAAATTTGATTAAAAAACTTAGCAAACTATGCCATGTCATTTGCAATATTACAATGAAAACAATGTTGGTATAGTTTATTTCTATTTTTATAGCGCAAAAAAGTCCAGTTTTTTCTCGATGTGATGATGAACAGTTACTGCAAAACAATGAAGTCAACCAAAATGCAGTTACAACAAATCTGCTAGAATTCAAGTTTGATGATGCACTAACTTGGCCCAAAATTAATGACAGTTTAAGATGTTCTTTGGTTGAACATGCACACAGAAAACAAATGTTGCGAAACCGCTCAACAAAAAATGTTGAGTTCAATTTTCAACATAAAATGTTGATTATAATGCATCATCAATGTTGACAAACGGGTTTTTGAGCAATAAATTTCGTTGAAAAATAAAACTCAACATTAATTGTTGAGATTCGAAGTATACACTACCATTTTGGATAATATATAGCGCTCGGCTTTAAGGAAATGCGGAAGTGATAAAGTCGGGAGTGACGAGAGCATCGGTGTTAGCATATATGTGTGTGAACACACACACATATATATTAAGGGAATAATAATGTCACACATATATATTAAGGGAATGTTATTAACACACATATATGTTAACACCGATGCTCTCGTTACTCCCGACTATCACTACCGCATTTCCTTACTCGGCTTTCTTATAAGTTCACAAGGCGCATGGTCTAAAGTGATACAATTTTTTTTATTGAAAAATCCTAAAATAATTTTATTCAATGTATCAATGCCATTTATGCGGAGAATTATTTTTTAAAGTTAAAGAGCTACACTGTCATCTACGTAATCATGAAGCTGCTGGTGAATTAAGAGTCCCTGTTCGCTGTTAACAAGCTAAGTGTACTAGTTCGTTTCGCGATTTGTGGAGCCTCAAAAGACACATTAATAAGTATCACAATCAGTCACATCGCGAGAAAGAAGTTTGTGTCCCTGTCACTAATTGCAACATTTTATGCAATAATGATGATGATTGTAACTATGGAAGAGAAGACCAAAATAAGCGATACCGTAAGATTGGGTGGCTTTGGCCCTACGGTATGACTTAAGCCCAAGCAAAGTTTTTGTTTAAAAATGGTTTAAAATCCATATCTCAAGTTATGCCGGTTAATGTTTAGTAGCAAATTGTGGGAAATTTATTATTTATTTAGTCAAACTTAGTTTACTTAACTCGAGTCTTTGTGATATAATTGTAAGTTGCACTTTAGAAGAAGCACCTAAAATCCGAATTTTTTTAGGTGTGTAAACTTTTACATCGATAGCAGTACCTGGAGAAGGTTTTTTATTGGAATATACACTGAATTAATTTTAAACCATTAGTGTTTGATTCCATCTTGTTTTGAAAGCTTAACAGTTTATTACTTTTTTGCAATTGAGATTAAAATTAAAAGAAATCCAGAACTCACAGTAAGATTTGCAAGCAACATAAAGCGAAAAAGAGCAGAAGTAGGAACGACTGTGATTGATAACTACTTTATAAATCTATCAAATGAAAGAAGTAATATATCACCTGATAATATATGGAATTATGACGAAACCAATCTCAGTGATGATCCAGGTAAAAAAAAATATTAACAAAGCGTGGATGTAAGTATCCTGAACGCATAATTAATTCTACAAAGATCTCGTTCTCTGTAATGTTTTGTGGCAATACTAATGGTGAACTGCTACCACCTTATGTTGTTTACAAAGCTGAGTCGTTATGAAATACATGGATGGAACATGGGCCACCAAAAGCACGTTATAACAGATCAAAAAGTGGTTGGTTTGACTCAACATGTTTTAAGGACTGGTTTTTCTCTTTACTTCTTCCAAGACTTAAGAAGGGTCAAGGAATAAGTGTCATTATAGGTGATAACGTATCTTCACATTTGAGCATTGCAGTACTGGATGCATGTCAAAGCAATAACATAGGATTTGTGGCATTACCAGCAAACTCTACACATCTCACGCAGCCATTAGATGTTGCCTACTTTAGACCTATGAAGATTAACTGGCGCAAAATATTATGTGAATGGAATGAGAAAGGAAAAGGAAGGAGATTTGCTTCTCTTCCTAAAGATGAATTTCCTAGACTTTTAGACCGTTTAATTACCAACTTAAATGAACATGGGAATGATAACCTTAGAGCTGGTTTTCGCAAAACTGAAATTTTTCCATTAGACAAGTCTCAAGTGCTTTCACGACTACCATGTTGTAATGTAGGTTTAGACTCAACTACTGATTTAGTTAGCCAATCATTTTTAGATCATTTATGTAAGTCACTGGATTATCCCTCAGATGGTTCTAAAAAACCAAAGCGACGTAAAGTATGTGCTGTCCCAGGTAAAAGCTTATGTTCAACAGATATATCATCTTGTGTTGTAAATGAAAATAATAGATTAAATTCAAATAATTTAGATACACCTATCAGTATTATAAATACAATTGAGACCAACAACATTGGCTTTGCTGGCCCAAGTACAAATACTAGAACTACTGAGACTTCTAATCTAATTTTTGCGGATGTAAGTTTAGTCGTAGAAAGTCA
This sequence comes from Hydra viridissima, assembly GCF_058129835.1. Taxonomy (NCBI): domain Eukaryota; kingdom Metazoa; phylum Cnidaria; class Hydrozoa; order Anthoathecata; family Hydridae; genus Hydra; species Hydra viridissima. Next base: position 6,611,615 of record NW_028324307.1, on the reverse strand, counting down.
TACAGAATCTTTAGATCATTCAGCATTAGGCAAAAAGAACTTTCAAAATATTGATAAAACAAAAAATGTTTGTAAAAAGGAGAAACTGTTAAATCTTGTAGAGAATTGTTTTGGTACCTATACTTGTTTAGTTTGTACCTATATTTTATTTACTGTAACTACAAGAACTTTGTTACTACATCTTTTTTTGTCACTTTATTTTTGTAAATTTATTTTCTTTGCGTAAATATTGTGGTTTTTATTGTTGTTCTGCTTACTTTAGTCCTTCCTTTTTACAAGGTTGGGTAAAAGTCACCCTAACACACAGAGCGACTTTGGCCCTCCATTTAAACCACCCAAAAGATACTTCAGGTAAATAATTTTCAAATGGGAGACAGATAGTTCTAACTGTCCTTTCTATGTACTTCTAATAGCACTTAGTGTTTGAGGAAATAACTTTTGTGGCTTTCATGCAATAGACATTAAGGTGCAAAATGGGCCAAAGCCACCCAATTTTACGGTACAAGCCTTTAGACATTCATCATGAGGCAGTTTCTTTAGTATCTTCTCTGAGATCAAACAGTGGTTTGCTACATAAGATAATCTCATATGTCATTCCATCCTTCAATCACATGGATGACTTTTTAGCAGATTATTTAAATGAACAATTCCAGGAGTTGTTAAAGTGTGTGCCTAATATTCATCAAGATGTTGTAAATAATATTGAAGAAGTATTTAACAAGGTTAGAAAACCTCTTGATTTTCGTTCTACAAAATACAAACAAGAAAAATATTTTGCTGAACATCCTCTTTTTGTTAATTCTGAAACACTTCCGATTGGTTCTAGGTATGAGGTTAAAAAAGGACTCAATAAATTAATCTATGAAACCTATGAATATGTGTCAATTGAAAGCAATTTTCGTAGCTTATTTAGTAGTGAAGAGTTTGTAGAACTGATGTTTGGTAATTAAATTAAAGATGATGATTTAATTGATTGTTTTCAAGATGGAGAACGCTGTAAAAAACATTATTTATTTAGTAACAATGATAAACTTTCTATCATGATTCAGCTCTTATACGATGGTATGGGTACAACAAATCCACTTTGTGGAAATGCATCAACCAGTAATATTGGAGTTTTTTATTTTACATTACAAAATTTGCCTCCAAGTCATAACTGTTGAAGCCTGTTCGGCTTCCCAATAATTAACTAGCGGGTTTATAATATCCCCGCAATCCATTGTGTGCAAGCCATGCTTTCTTAAGTTTTGTTAATCTTATACTTGACTATGCTAGAGTACTTTATTAAGACTTTGTGCTAAACTTCTTGTATTATAAATATATATTATGTGCTTGCAACTACTCAAGTTGTTTATCTAATGCGAACCATTGAGTAAGCTAAAATACTCAATAATAACTCTTGTTATGCTAATATACATCTATTGGCGCTTAGTTATACTCAAGATTTGAAAGTCTATAGCTATAATAAAATTTTAGAACGCTTTGTAAGTGAAACACAAAAACTACAATCCATTGGCTTTTGCGGGGACTTCCCGAAAATTGGTTCTAAACAGATTTATGTTGGTTTTTGTCAGGTGTCTTGCGATAATCTTGATCTCAATGGGTTGTTTGGCTTCATTGAATGGTTTTCTGCAGATTTCTTTTGCACTCTATGTTTGGCAACCAAAGAAAGAATTCAAACTAAAACATATGCGTCAAATTTCGAAATGAGAACAATAGCTTCTTATAATAATGATCTGAAAGCATTAGAAACCCTTGCTTTAGGAACTCATAGCCATGGTGTCAAAGCAACTTGCTCTTTAAATAAAATTCCTGGTTTTCATGTGGTTGAAAATTTTGTTCTAGATCCAATGCATACACTACTAGAAGGTGTTGTACCTTTTGAACTTGGTTGCATTCTATACCATTTAATCAAAATCGAACATTTATTTCTCGTTATCAGATTTAAATACTTGCATGAATAAATTTTTTGATTGTAATTCAGTTTGAAAATCTAAACGACCACCCACAGTTTGCCAAGTTGAGAAACCAGAAAGAGGTCTTTCACCTTCAATGAAGGCGGTTCAAATATGGTCTTTGCTTAAGTATTTGCCTATGATTGTTGGTAGATTTGTACCTGAAGATGATGGCTGCTGAATTTTTTTTGTTAAATTTATGTGAACTTGTAGATTTAATATTTGCTCCTAAGTTTACCAGAGGAATGATAGCATATTTAAGAGTCTTTATATCTGATCACCTATCGGATTTTAAGAATCTGCAGCAAAGTTGCGTCCCAAACATCACTTTCTGGTCCACTTTCCTACAATTATTTTAAAAAATGGACCTCTTGTTGGAATGAGTTACAGTATGCGACAAAAGTGTTTACATGTTTTTGAAAAATATTCTTTTTTAAAATAAATGATTGAAATACATGTTTATATATCAATATATATATACCAAAATAAAGGTAATTCATTGTAGTTTCATGTTTTGAGCCTGAATTTAAATGAATGAGAAGTGTTTATAGTAAAGAAGTGTTTATTGAAACAAAATGTCAGATGTAAACAGTTTTGTCGCGATTTATGCTATTATTAATTTTAATGCGAAATTAATACTTTGTGGCTATATTTTTAATTTGTTTAAATAAAACATATCTCAATTAGTAATAAACGGTTTATTTAAACTTAAAATTCGTAATGTAAACAACAGAAAAATTATAATTGAAAGAATGAAGAAAGTGTCGAAAGAAATTGAAAATTTAGCTGTTCAGAAGCTTAAATCAGGATTGTCTCTTCGTGAGACAGGACGAGAACTTAATATATCTTATTGTTTAGTCTATAAAATTAAGAAGCGAAACGATATAGAGGAGAAATGCAACAAAAATGGACGCAAGAAAATTTTCACTACTCGAGATCAGAGAACAATTTCTAGATTAATCATGACAAATAAAGCAAAATTAACACACGATGTAAAGAAACAATTAAATAATGCTCAAGGTACAGTGGTAAGTACTCGAACAGTGCAGAGAGAACTCAAGAGAATTGGATTCAAGGCAAAAAAGAAGATCAAGAAACCACTACTAACACCGAAACATCGTAAACAACGATTGGAATTTGCAAAGAAGTATGAAAACTGGACTTTTGCTGAGTGGAGTAAGGTGATTTGGACAGACGAAAGCAATATTAACTTGATTGGCTCTGATGGCGTTCGATATGTATGGAAAAAAGCTGGAGGAGGAATTTCTGATCGTGACTTTATTCCAACAGTAAAATATGGCGGCGGAAAGTTGTTGTTTTGGGGATGTTTCTCTTCGTCTGGTGTTGGTAAAATCGTAAATATTGATGGAATAATGGACGCGAAACATTATATTGACATTTTAAACAATGGCTATTTGCCTAGTTTACGAGGATGGCGAAAGCAAATTCGTTCGACACTTTTTATGCAAGACAAAGATTCAAAGCACAAGGCAAAAATTACATTAGAATTCCTAAATTCGAAGAAATTTAAGATTCTAGAGTGGCCTGCGCAAAGTCCCGATCTTAACCCGATCGAGAATCTTTGGTCTATTGTGAAGAATCGAGTTTATAATTATGAAACAAGAGCAGCCAGTCGACAAGAATTATGGGAACGAGTTGAGTATGTTTGGAGTTCGATAACTGTTGAAGAATGCAAGAAGTTGATTGGTAGCATGCCTGCGAGAATTGCAGCAGTCATTAGAAGTCGTAGAGGCTACACAAAGTATTAATTTCGCATTAAAATTAATAATAGCATAAATCGCGACAAAACTGTTTACATCTGACATTTTGTTTCAATAAATAATTTGCTATAAACACTTCTCATTCATTTAAATTCAGGCTCAAAACATGAAACTACAATGAATTATCTTTATTTTGGTATATATATATTGATATATAAACATGTATTTCAATCATTTATTTTAAAAAAGAATATTTTTCAAAAACATGTAAACACTTTTGTCGCATACTGTACCTTCGATATGAGATAAAAAATTCATTTTTTAAAAGATCTGCAAATGTAGTTTGCAACTTTGTTAATATTTGCAAGACTCTGGCTTATCGCCATCAGTATTACTCATTTTACTTACGCTTTTCAAAGCAACATTTAAGAACTATTATCACTGTGGGTAATAAATCTGAATTTATGGTTGCAAGTCTTGCTGGTACATACCATGAATGTATTTGCATTGAACTTGGTATAGAAAAGACAGAAATTATTTGTGCAGCTTTGAAATTGAATGTTGATTCTATTTTATATCGCATAGGCGATTGCTTTGTGATTAGTCGCACAGTGTGCCCAGGACATGAAAAAATTCATTTTTCTGACCTTTTATTTTTTCACTTTAAATAGTAAATTTATGTTGTTTAGGACAAATGTAAGTCAGTGCAAAAAAAAATTCATAAATTCCTCAAACCATTTTGTTTTTATAGTTGTTTTAAGTTGAGGAAAAAGTTGACACAAAATATTTGTTTTAAAATTGTACCAATGCTGTTTTTTATTAATAACTTTGAAACGCTATAAATCAAAATTGACTGCATCAAAATTGACATACATCAAAATCGACTCCATGAATTTAAAAAAAATTTTCTATCCTGGTCTGTAAATAATATTTAATTTGCGAATTACTTCAATAAAAAAAAAATTGAAGTTTAAACATTTGTTTTGTGCAGTTTTGTTTATACCTAAAAAATTTCTAAAATATATCAAAATATATTAATTTTGTTAAAAACAATTTAACAGGAAAAAAAAGGCCGCAGGAGGCCGCAAATAAACTCAAATGTTTCATACAATGTAGACTTTCTATTTTTATGTGTAAAAATTACACAATCCGGTTATCCCCGGAAATTGAGTAATTTAAATTTGAATTTTATTTGTTCTTACGAGTTTTATATTCGAGGTTGCGTAATAATGAAAATCAACTTTCAAGAATACCTGTTGATTGCGTATGATAAAATGTTATTGATTAAAAAAGGAGAATTAGAAGAAATTTTACTAACCTTAAACATCAAATTAAGTTCATTAGAAAAATCAAAGCTAATTTTAAAAACAATCAAAGTGAGACATAATCTAACTTTAGAAGATAAAAAAGATAACATCAAGAAAATTCTAAAGCAATTTGAAAGACATCTAAAAAAATATTAAAAGTTGAAACAAAATAAACTTGTGGCCGAATTGGAAATTTGGAGAAATGAAGTTGGGATAATACTGCCTGGAAATCTACCTGTTGCAGCGTCGTCATCATCCAGGGGTGATGTAGAAGAAGATGGAGCTCCACAAGCTAAAAGAGGACGGAAATCAAAAAGACTAAGGTAAAGGCTTAGCTGTTGACATTTATTTGAATTTCTTAAGCATCATGCTATTGGGACACCCAGTAGCTATATTTTTACTTTTCATAAAACATTATCCTTTAATTCAGTGATCAACCTGAAAAACTTACCTATAACAAAATTCTGGATGATTTTGTGGATATTGTGGAAAAAGGAGTAGATAAATCAGAATACTTAAAAGAAGTTGTCCAAAGATGTGAAAAAAAATGGGGGAAGGTGGAAGGAGTAAAACTTCCAACAATATCGGTACAAGAAGCAACTGCTTTAATTTACAACTTGGATCTATCCATAAATAAATATCAGGTAAAGTATCCAGTCAAATACTGTTGTAGTTAATTGTTTTTATAATTGTAAGTTTAAATTTTATATATTTCCCTAGGAACTGAGACTTGAGCTTCTCCCAAAACTAATGTTGCCAACAAAGAATGATGTAGATACCTTTAAACGTACTTTGTTACCAAAAGAATTAAGCAGTGACGACAAGCAGACTTCATCCCCTGTAAACAATGTTATCAAAGACACTGTTGAGTCTCTACTAGATATATCCGAGTTTTGTGCTGAAAATCATTCTATACATGTAGAGGGTAAATTCGGACTTGATGGATCTGGAAACCACAGCTATCGTGATCAGTTTTCCAATCCTCAAGATGCAGACTTAAAGGGAACAAATTATATTTGTTCCTTTTGGTGTCTTCTTGAAATTAAAGATTTAAAAAAACAAAGTAATCTGGACTAAGCCAACCCCTAACTCCATTATTTTTGCCAGGCCTGTTATTCTAGTGAAAACAAAAGAAACTAGGGAGAGTGTAAAGGAGTATTTTAAACCAACTCTGAGTCAACTGGCTAAAAATGAAACTCAGCCTATTCTTTCAAAAAATGGTTTACAAATATTTGTAAAAACAGAGATTAGTATGGTTAATGGCAAAATGGTAGGTTTATTGGCTTTTTGTCACTAATGCAAATGTTCCAGAAGTGATGCCAATGATCTGGTATGTATACTACATGGGTTCACCATAGATAAAAACTACAATTATGTGCTTAGTACTTGGAGAAGACTAGAAAATGGCGAAATCTCTTACAAAGGTACTGAAAGACATGGACAATGCCATGAACCTATAGTTGAATCAGATATAAAAACTTTTGCCATTCTACATCAAAAGCTATGTGCACTTGACCACTGTCTGAAAATCTTATATCACATTGTGGGCCAACAAACCTATACATGGTCTGAGAAGGACATAATGGTTATAACTGCTCTAAAAACAGCAACAAAAAAAGTTATTCAAAACGTACGTGAAAAAACAGGAATGCTTCATGATTCTTCTATGTCTAGTGGTGGTAACACAAACAATGGACCAATAGCAGATCGTTTTTTTAGTCCAAAAGAAAGAAAGTCAATCTGTTCCATAATTCTTAAAACAGAAGACCAAGATAGCTTCTCAACTTTGTTATCTAAGTTCAATATACTCCTTAGCATTAATCAGCATGTTGATGTTAGCAAAAAAGTTGATCTTGATAAAGTTAAAGAAGTTGGTTATGGATTGATGATATTCCATAAACAGACATTTCCATGGGCTATGCTTAGCCCCAGCGTGCATCAAATGTGTGCACATGCCTGGGAACTGTTTATGATTACAGGTGGATCACCCATTGCCAAGTGCTCCGAGCAGTCAAGCGAAAGTTGGAATAAATACATTAAGGCTTATAAATCAGGAACAAGTTGTAAAGCCAGACAGATGTCTTTGCAAATTAATACACGTGACATTTACTGCAGACTGATGATAAGGACACATCCAATTATTGCCAGTAAAAAAAGACTTTTGCAATGTGGAATATGTGGAAAAATTGGACATACCACAAGAGGGTGTAAAGTAGACGTGAACAACGTATTTACTGAATAAAAAATGATATTCAAGAATGTTTTCTGTGACCATATAAAATCAATAAGACTAATATCTGTGTATATTTATGTTTGATATTAAATTATTATGAACTCAAATACATTTTATTATGAATTTCTTGAAATTAATAATTGTCAAACATATTTCATTATGAAATGGATATGATATCCTTTTCCAAGCAACCTAGCCAGCTATAAGGTTGCTGGTCACGGGGATCGAGGGGCTATTTGTTTTATGGGGCGGGGGGCGGTAGAAGACAAACTTTTTTAAAAAAGTTTTATTTTTTAATTTGTATTTTACAGTTTATTTGAAAATTTTAAAAAAAGTAAGAGCATGACTCTCGGCACCCCTCCACCTCCCCCACCGTTGCCCCATTCTCTGGGTCAGAGTGCACACACGAAACATTTAACGTCAGAGTCAGATTCTTCAGCCCAAAAAAGTAATATACTAAAGTTTTCACAAGATTTCACTAACAAATAACGGATTTATGAATTTTTTCCAAAAAACAACATTCTGGACACACTGTGAGTCGCAGAATAAATGGTGATCCAGTATTTGGAGAGGTGGTAGCATTCGTTAGTTTACCTTATACTGATAAATGGTACATTGTGCTGCATTTATGCATTACAATATTTTTGTAGCCATTTTCATGCTTATGTCATATCTCAGAGTTTGCCTGCAGAATTTATATGTATAACCATTGATAGCTTGTGTGACCATAATCCCCTTTTTAAATATTTGCAACCTGGTAAAGATACCATAAGTCTTATTCGACTTCCTTACCATATTGTGTGTTAAAGGCTGTGTTAACTATTAATTTTATTGTTGGATTTTGAAATAAATATAACAGTCTTTTTAAAATTTTGTTTTTGATATTAATTATGTGATATTAGTCTTCTCTGAATACTGTTTAATTTTTACTAAAAACAACAAAAAAATTTTGTTCTAAATTTATCATTTTAATATTGTCATGCATTGAATATAGTACTGTATTAATTATTTTTAGTATTATTTACATTGTTCTTGTTCGATATTAAAATACATGAAACGTTTTATAAATTGAATTGTTTTTATAAATAGTTTTGTTATTTTTAGTTGAGTTTCTTTTTCAAAAAAAAAATGGATGTTCTTTTTAAGCATTTATCTGGTTCGTGAAAGGGGATCTATCAGATGAAGATATGTGTAGAATTCATGGTACATTGTTTTAATATAGTTTCTTCTTTTTATGTGAGTTTGAGTATTCCTAATTTATTTTATATTAATCATAGTTATAGTTAAATTGGACAAACTAATTATTACTAATTATTTAAATGAATATTTATTTTACTATTTTTTTTATTTTAAACTATTTCATTACTATTTGTTAACATCACATTAATAACCGTAATTGACAAAATTTTGTAACTTTTTTAAAAACCTTGGCTTATAGAAGAGGGATTGACTCTTTATTCCTTTGTTTTGCTTAATGAAGAAGATCTTAGAGAGCTGGTTTTAAAGATGGGTGAGCGAAAGCTTTTGATGTCTTGGATAAAATCAAGTGGTAAAATAATTAATTATAATTAATGCTTTAAAATAATATTCATAATAACTAAAATAATTTTGTTTAAGTTTAAGTTAGCAAAAGAACTTGTTTGTAATTTGATAAATAAAAATTTTGATTTTAGCCAATAGTTTTTTAGAAATTTGGTAGAAATATAATTTTAGTGAAAATGTGCTTTTTAATTATCTTTGCCAGAACTCACTGGTTAAAATAATAAGTTTTTAAAACACTCTGGTTTTTGTAAATTTTAGGTTGTTATTGAAGTGTCGTTTTTTTATATTAGCAAACTCACAATCTTCAACAGAATGTTCATCAATGACGGATCCAACATCAGTATCAACTCCAGCTGTAATGATGCTACCACTACCTGCCCGTGATGTAGTAAATATAGAGTCACAGGTAATGTAACAAAATAGTATAAAAAGTGCATTTATGAATCATTAGTATAATTATATAGAAAACTAGCTCATTAGTAACAATTTTGTGCAGGTTTATGCACTTGAGGAGTTATTATGTAACTATACAAAGGGAGGATCGAAAATAGTTGAAAAGCTGAAACAAGGCATCTACTACACAAGATCAGAACGTGTTTTAATGATTAAAGTCCTAGGGAAATATCTGATGAAAAATTGTTTAATGTGAGTGCCTTAGTGCAACGTTTTTATCATTTTTTGTTTGATCTTTGTAACTTTATTTTTTAGTTTAAAAGTTTTTCAAACTGTAACATTTTAACTTTTTTACCCTATTCTTTTTAGTCAAAATGATCCTAGTTCAAAAGAAATGACAAATTTGGCACAGAGTATTGTTGTGGAATTTCCAGTTCTTTTTTCCAAAGCCACACCAAATGGATATGTAAACATTAATTAGTTGTGCATTTTCAAATGCTAATTGTAAGACTAAGAATAATTAGTTCTTTTTTTTTAAAGGAAGAGATCTACTGTGCAAAGGGTGCCACTGGTTATCTTGCGCAATATGTGCGGCAAAAACGTCACAGAGACCCAGTTATTAAAAAGCATTGGACTTGGCGAAAAAATAGGGTTTTTTTTAAAGAATAATCTCAGTGTTACTTTTTTGTTCCCAAAATGTTTATATATGATTTTTTAAAATTTTTGTAGAGTCAGCGTTAGTAATCCTTTACCAAACATTGGTGATGATGAGCGTCGACTTCGAGAAAGCAGGCCAACAGCAATAAACCTATCTGAGTTAGTGCAGCTCATGCATAACAATAGAGAGAATAGACGATCTTGGATCAATACTTGCAATCCTAATGCCACTTGTATTTTAAACAGATTCCCTCGTATATTTGATGTAAACGAGTTGGTATGCTTTTGTTTTTTCAATAAGTGTATAAATAAAAAATCTAATAAAAAGGTAATTATATTTTCATATGCAACTTAATGGAACAAAATAAATTTTATCCCATCTTTAAATATTATTATTTTAAATATTATCTCATCCTGATATTGTTACAGTGTAATACTAATATGGATGGATTAGAATAAATTTAAAAGAATTTTTACTGATCATAAAATTTCATAAATTACTCATGAAATTTTGCAAACATAACAATATTTTGCAAAAAAAAAAAAAAAAAAAAAACGACGGTATGCTGTAATTGTAATTCTGTTATTTTTAGATAAGCCAGGAGTTTGCAGCGATTGCAGGCGGTTTATTTACTCTGCGAGTTGCTGTTATCTTTTCGTCAAAAGATACTTGTATACTTTGAAAAGCTTAAAGATAACTCTACTGTGCAACAAATTTTTATAGCGTACCAATCTGATGAATTTGATGAAGCTAAGCAACTTTCAGGATATTTTTAACTATTCCTAATTACTATGTAAATTAAAAATTACTTAATTATCTTTTCTAGACAAAAAGACTGAGTTATCGTTATTGCTGTTGCCTCACATATTGATTCCACCACCGCAACGAGGCTTAAAAGCTCCTAGAGTCGGGAGGGATGTAGCGTCTAATCTGATGTTTGTGGATATGAACGAGGTAAGTTTAAATCATTTCTAAAAACAGTTCAATCATTCAAAAGTCACGCAATTATTTTCAAGCTGTCTTATAAATTATAAATCTATACTTATGTTTATTAATACAGGAACAGATAAGTGTCCCTGAAGCAGTTGCTTCTCTACAAAAAAACGTATGGGCAGGTATAGACAACCTCCCACCCCTACTTTTTCGTCTTAATAAGATTTATTACATCAAGTTGGATGATCGGGCCATCGAACTTCGCGATGCAGCTTGTTTTTGTGATGCGATCGAGTTTTTGTTGAAGTGTTCCCAGACAACATCAAATGGTCGCCCAATATCGGCCCAATAAAGTTTTCTAATGGCTATATTGGGCCATAAAAAGCCATCTCTTTGCAAAGTTTGCGGAGTTTTGGCGTTTGCTGGCTTGCTCGCACAGCCGGTAAAGGATCCTTAATCGGCACGCTCGAGAGTGCATATTGGTAGACTATACTGGAAAGTGATTGGGCCTATCTCAGCCTAGACAGGCTGAAGAATCGGCCCAAATGAGACGAAAAATTCCAGCCTAAATGAAAACAATTATTTGTATCTTCTCGTGCGACATAGCTCAATTTTGATTTTCTAGTTCCTTATCTACTATAGTAAGTAGATTTAATTTAATATTTAATTAACACAGCTCTCATGGTCATTCACGTTATATTTTTATAAAATTCACTTTGGAACTTGGCTTTGACTTTAGATAAGTAATTTTTGTAAATTAAAGTAAATGATTTTTGTAAATTAATATTTATAAAAATTAATATTTATAAAAGTTTATGGGCTTCATTGCTTTAATTTGCTAAAACTGTTAATTCAGTTATCAAAACCTGATATAACTTTTTATCAATCTGTATTACTGGAATGGATACTGCGCCTTCATACTGGTCAAAGAGACGAAAAATCATGAAGTCAGTATATAAAATTATGACTGCTATTGACGAAGAATCTGTCAGGTGTAAAACTATACCTATGAACCAACATTTTGAGATGTCTGCTTTTAATGACAATTTTACAGACATTGAGCAGGTGGAAAAAGTTAATCATGTTGAGTCACAATCTTCTAGAAATCAAAATGTGTTAGATAATGACAATGAATCTGAATTCAACAATACCTTAGATGTATGTTATGAAATTACATTTGTGCATGTTCAAACTTTATTAAATGATAATGAAGTTAATGGTAAATGGGATAGATATATGCATCAAGATGAAAGTGAAGATTGTGATGCGGAATCATTATCAGAGACTTATTCTGGTGAAAGCGAAATTGAGGATCAAGATGAAATTAAAAATAACGAAAAATTTAAGCATTTGAATTGGGAATGTGGGCAGCATCTTTTTCTATTTCTATGGTTGCCATTTCTTCTCTTTTGTCTATACTAAGAATATTTCACCCATCACTTCCAAAAGATCCAAGAACTATACTGAAGACACCTCGTTCAAGCAATGTCCGTGCAGTTGAAGGTGGATCCCATTTTCACTTTGGTATTGTAAAGTCATTGCAGCGTCTAAGCCATTTAACACATTTCTTCAAAAATATTTCATCAGGAGTTCCTGTGATTTTCCTGCAGATTAATTTTGATGGATTACCTTTGCACAAGTCCAATTCACAGCAGTTTTGGCCAATACTAGCAAAAGTATCGAAACCATTTACTAGTGATCCTTTTTTGATAGGCTTGTTTTGTGGACAGAGTAAACCGGTACACATGGATGAATTTTTAAAAGATTTTATTGAAGAAATGCTTGAATTAGAAAAGGACCCTGTAAGTTTGTATGTAGATGGTAAAAACTACTCTGCTAATATAAATATATCCTGTTTCATTTGTGACACCCCTGCAAGATGTGAAACAAATCAAAGGTCATTCTGGATATTATTGTTGTGATAAGTGTACACAAAATGGGGAATGGCACAACAAGGTTATATTTCCAAGCACTAATGATCCATTTAGGACTGATTAAGCTTTTAATCAGATGACAGATTTTGAACATCACATAGGTGTTACTCCTTTAAAAACTTTGTCTATTGGCATGGTGACACAGTTTCCACTTGACTCCATGCACTTAGTTTGCCTTGGAGTAATGAAGAGGATTTTTCTGAACAGTCCTGTTAGAGATGGAATAAGGATAGGACAGACATCCATTAATGGCATTTCAAAAAGGCTATCGCAAGTTTTCCAGAAAATGTAGACCTTTAAGTGACATTGAAAGATGGAAAGCAGTTGAGTTTAGACAATTTTTATTATATAGTGGAATTGTTGCACTAAAAGGGCATCTGTTAAACGCTCTTTATAAAAATTTTCTTTTGTTTTTTGTTGGGATTCACTGTTTAGCTAGTCCAGATCTGTGTGCAAGTCATGCAGATTATGTAGCAACTCTTCTATGTGCTTTTGTTGAAAATGCTTTGGAAATTTATGGTAGAGGAATTATTAGCTACAATGTACATGGCCTGATACATATAGTAGAAGATGTAAACAAATTTGAATCACTTGATAGCTACTCTGCATTTCCGTTTGAAAACTTCCTGGGACATTTAAAATATTCGATACGTAAACCACAATTACCTCTACAACAAGTTATTAGGCGTATATCAGAAAAGAATGGATTATTGATAAGAAGTTCATGCAAATCTACGGAAGAAGGCGTTCCCAGAAAGCTACATGACCAAGGCCCTGTTATATTAAATAAGCAATCCAGTTGTTTACAATTTAAAGAAATTTTTATAAATGGTTTATTTTATCTCAGAAGGAAACAATTGCGTAAAATTAAATAACAAGTTTTGTTTGATTCGAAATATTTTAAAGTTGGATAGTAATGAAAACCATTGGGTTGTTTATGAAATTTTTTTAACTATTGAGCCCTTTTTTAATTATCCTGCTAATTCTTTGGAAAATTTTGATATTGTGAAGGCATCTAATTTGTCTAGTCATTATAAAACTGCCAGAGTGGATCAAATTCAAAGGAAATATGTGATGTTACTATACCAGACTAAATTTATTCTTATTCCTCTGTCTAAGTAGCATGTATAACTATAAATAATCGCTTAAAACCTATTAAAATCTATAAAGTCTCTTTCTCTATTTCCTCATATCTACTACAAGGTTAATTAATACAAACATTTGCTACAAGGCACAGGGGTCAAGTAACTTCTTAAGTATTAACACATTATCCATTAAAAGTTCGGAGTAACCTGATGATTTAAATTTTCATTAACATTTATTGAATTTAGATTTAGATTATAGATTTACCTACAATAGACATTTCTCTAATTCGATTGCGCAACTAATTTCTCAGCTTGAAAAAGAGGCCAGTAAGGACAAAAATGTAAACAAATAGCTGCAAACAATTTAAAGGATAATTCTTAATAAATTACTTGTCCAATAAAAAATGAATGGATTTAATAGTGACTGCTTTAAAGATAAAAAAATTCAAAATCTAATATTAGATGATATAAATAGAGATCTGAAGATAGAATTAAATTCAAAAAAAGATGTATCGTTAAAAGAAGATATGTGCTGGGGAAAATCTCTTGAGTTTCTCCCAGTGTTCACCAGACGTGAAATTGATAATCATATGAACAAATGCGGTAAATTAAAAAGAAAAACTATAAAAAAACGTTAGAAAGAGGACTGAAATTTAAGCAAGAACGTTACATTTCTACAGACAGCTTATTTACAACACGAACACTCAAACACTTCATTGCAAAATGTACCTGTCGAGCAAGTATGAAAAAAATGATTCGTAAAATGCAAATATACATAAATCGCAAAAATAGTCAAGTTGATAAGGCTTCTTGCAGTTGCCCAGCTGGATTAAGTGGTTATTGCAATCACATTATGGGTTTACTGTTAGAGTTGGCAGATTACTCATTAAATTCTTTTAAAGTTGTTCCTTCTGAAATCGCTTGCACAAGTACTTTAAGAAAATGGGGAGTGCCTGGTGAGAAACAGAAAAAAATATATCCTGTAATGAAAAACGTACTTCATGCTAACTTTATAAAAAGGGATTAACCCAACAGTATATGAGGCAAGATGTAACTTCAATTTTATAGACAACTTAAATGCTGTAATGAAGCTACAGAATAATTTAAAAAAAATTAATCCAAATATTGGCTATGCTCATATTATACCAAATAAAATTCTCATTGATTCAGAAATCACAAAATTTGGCATGCAGTGTTTAGGATCCCCACTTTCATATCAACTTTTACCAGTTGAACGAAATTTTATTGTTTTATCACACTTATGTCAAAATGTTGAATGCGAATCTGTTATAACTTCTAACCTTACCTTACCTAGTAAATTTTTAGATATACCTGATACATGGAATTATTCCCCAAAAGAAATGGAGTTTATGAAAAAAATAATTGTCTCACAAGAAGAAAGTATATCATTACAAAAAAAAAACTGTAAAACAAAGGCAATGTGCACAATGGTCTAAGGAGAGAAAATATAGAATAACATCATCAAATGCACATAAGATTTATATTAGGAAAAGTAACTTTGAATTTTTGATAAAACAACTTACAGAAGACATTAAAAAATCCAACAATGTTAAAGAAATGCTAAATCACGGTAATATTAATGAAGAAATTGCAAAAGAAAAATTTTAAAATGTAATGCTTTATCGATTAAACCAAAATATCAAAATACTTGAGACTGGGTTATTAGTTCAACCATGCATCCCTTGGCTAGGTGCAAGTCCAGATGGACTTGTTTTAATTTATTCAAAGCCATGTTTAATTGAAATTAAGTGTCCTTACACAAAAAGAAATGAAAATCCTAATGATTTAGTTAAGGAAGAAACATTTTATATTGGTTCATTACCTACAGGAGAATTATTTCTAAAGAAGGATCACTTATTTGGCTATTATACCAGGTCCAAATGGCCCTGGGTTTATCTGGACTAACTCATTGTTTGTTCATAGTTTATGTTTATAAAGGAATTATTATTGTAAATGTTGATTTTGATGAATTTTATTTTTTAGATGTTATCGATAAGTTAAGCGATTTTTATAAAAAATATATTTTATCATTCTATGTTTCTCAGTAATAAATATTACATATCTTATATTTTTACTGTTTTATAAGAGGATCTATAAAGTTACACAATAAACAGCTTACAGTCCAAATTTGATTAATTGATCCATATAAAACAAGAGGTATTTCATTTCGTATTTGTTTATTTTTCTTAATTCGTTGTATGGCACGTTCTACATGAATTCTTAAAGCTGCTATTGTTTGACTTTCTATAACCTCTTCATATGATAGCTGATCTCTCCCATTTAAAAAGGCTGGAATATTCAGTGTTACACCTAAAGGCTTAAGCAGATCATTAATTAAAAAACCCCTATCAGCCATTATAGAATCACCACTCTCCCATAGCTCTTTTTGCAAAAGTCCTGATTGCTTAACTATTTCAATATCAGAAATAGAGCCAACAAATAGTTCACTAACAAATGTTACTGCACCAGAAGGAGCAATTCCAACTAATCCTTTATAGGTTACGTGATGCTTATTATGTGAAAACAGACTTCTTTGAATCGTTAGGCTGGAAGATCTTTGACAAAGCAACTCAGTACAGTAAATTTGGCTAAATTGGTATAGCACCAAGTTTAAGATATATAAAATTTGACCATATAATAAGGTATCTTAAAACAGATCACTTCGAGAAAGAGTTTTAATCTGTTTACATTTTTGTCCTTACTGGCCTCTTTTTCAAGCTGAGAAATTAGTTGCGCAATCGAATTAGAGAAATGTCTATTGTAAATATAAACCTTTAAAGACATAGACTTGTCTAAATTTGCATTTGTCTTATGTTAAAGTATATGTTTAAAAGCAATCTAAAAAAAAAAAAGTTTTTAATAAATGATTTAGTTTTCAATTACAACACTTGTTTTTAAGGCTCCCATCCCAAAACTGTAGAACTAAAATGCTGTAACTTTGCTTGTTGAAACTTTATTATAAATACAAATTATAATGTTTGCACATGACTTGTGCAAAAACATAAACATATAGGTGAATGTGGTAAATTCATTTTTATTTGCTATCATTTTTTTAATATATATATATATATATATATATATATATATATATATATATATATATATATATATATATATATATATATATATATATATATATTAAATAAAATAAAAATTAAATTTTTGTTTTTTTCTTTTAAATGTATGCACACATTAAATATAAAAGTCAGAAATGTGTCCCAGAAAAATGTGTCCCACTAGAAAGTAAAGCATTGATTTTAAGCACATTTTTGTTAATACTTTTTTACTTAATTTTTACAGCATACTTTGTTTCATCTAATTGAGTTTCAAGAGGGAGTAGCAGTAGTTCCACATTGTTGGTTAATACAGGAATCCAATAGCTGCTATTGGCCTTAGGCAATAGGTGCCACACAATGGGTAAAAGTAGGAAAAGTCCCCATATTGAATCATAAAGACTGGCCCATCTATCCATATTTGTGGATATTGAAAAGCGGAGGCAAGTAAATTTGTACCAATTCTATAATGTAAGCTTAAATTTTTTAATGGATATGTCAAAAAAACAAACACAGTGGGTAGCACTATTTTATACCTAGTAGTTAAAACAATTGTAAAATTTATTTGTCCCAGATTATGAAAAGATGAGAAGGGCAGAAGTCAAGTCGTTGGATAACACTGACATTTCTTCAAGTTGCTCTGAACAAGTAATTGAGCCAGAAAAGAGGAAAAGGAAGCAGAAACAGCAATGGTATGATATATTGTTGCTCCAGTTCTTAACATTTAGTTGTGGTGCAGAATTGTGATATTTTTATTTTTTTTGTTATACATAACTCAGTTATTAAAGAATTTATTTTTTAAAAGCAAGTGTAAGATTATATATAATTAGGTTATTTTGTAAATTTTAAAATTACCCTTAACTGATTTTAGCAACAGAGCTGTACCAAGGGCACACGAGGAATTGTTTTCCCAAAGGGTGACTTTTGAAAAAAAAGGCTGTTGGTCGACTTTATTTTTATATATAAAAAAGAGTGTTTATTTGTAAAATTGTATTTTGAATGATGTAGATTTCATTCCTTGTGATTTTTTTAAAAAAAAACTATTAAAACTAAAAAAATAAACAGTTAAAAAAGCGTTTAAATTAGAAGCTGACTTAATTGATCAATTCAAGAATAGATGCAACAAACTATTGCAACGAATTTATCTTAAGACAGAACTTTTTAAAAACATCATATTAAATAAATTATAAGCTTGGATTAACTAACAGTATAGCTGTCATAGCAAAATCCCTTCTGTTATTGTGTTCGGCAATTGGTAAAACAATTGTAACACTTAACTTTATTATTTATTATTATTTAAACTAATTTAAAAATAAACACACTTTAGTGCGTTATATAATTTTAATAAATGCAATAAAAAGAAGCCGACATAAATTCTATTCAATTAGATGCACCCAATTTAAAATGTTAAGTGCAGCTATACTGTTTTTTAAAATATTGTTGCAATTTAAAACACGTTTTCTTTTAAAATAAAAATGCAAATGCATCAAAATGAAATTAAATGTTACTCTTGCATTTTGAATGTTTCAAAATAACATTTTCTTTTTATTCAAAATTCTTGGGTATTGTTTTTTTATTCCTTTTTAAATCACATGACAATAACACTGAACGTTTTGTTTTTATTAAGTAAAAGAAATTTCCATTTAAACTTTGTCAAACAAAATTAGCGTAATAAAAAGTATGAATGAATTCCTTCTTTATAAAAAAAAAAAAAAAAAGGGACTATTGATTAACATAGCAGACAATTAAAGTAAAACGAAAAATGTTTTAGAAAAAACTATAGGGTACACTCCTATTCAATTAAGTGCAATTTTTTTCAGTTTATTGTTTGAAAAAATTATATTGTTTTAGGGCTCCTGAATTTGGATCTGAAATTCAATCCAAATTAACACATTGGAGAAATCGTCAGTGTTCGAGCTCAAGCTCAGAAGAAGAACTACAACCATCAAAAAAAGTGGTGCATAATTCACTTCCTGCACCACCGACTCCACTTCAAATTGTACCAACATCATCTCATCAAATGTTTGGTCAACCATCTGCACGTTCTGCTTCCACAACTCGTAAGTTTTAATTTTAGAATTTATTTTTTGGCCTTTGCCCTCAAATAACTTAGACTTTGAACTTTGTTTATCAAAAATATTTTTATGTTTTAAAACATACATTTTTAGCATGTAACTTGAAAATATTTTTGTATTTATAGTTCCTGATATAGTGAAGCATGCAGTGGCTGAGGCTGCTAAGCCATTTTTCCAAAGTGTGTTCAAGCAACTGGAGGAGATGAAAGCTGAAATTAAAGAGCAGCGACAGAAACAAGCCCCCATTGAGCAAACTATGACTACAACTCTTCCAGAAGCTCTGACCTTTCCGCTCCAAAAGACAAATGATCTTTTGGAATTCAACCGAATTCTTATTGAAGATTCTGATCAGAGATCAAGAACAGTAAGCTATTTTTTATTAATTTGCAAATTTTTATCTCTATTCTATTAAATTGTTTCTTTTTTTATATATAATAATATGTTATGTAATTTAAAAAACAATTGTTATATATTTTCTTAGTAACAATCAGTTATAAAATGACATATAACTGCACTGTTATTGGTTTTATTCAAAAAATTTGATTTTTCTACTGTGTGGCCAATTTACTTTGGTCAAATATTCACTTCATATGCATGTGACTTTTGCGGAGAATTTATGCGGAGGCATACTTAATAAGAAGTTCAGGTTTCCTTTCTAAACAATGTAGAAAAACTTGTCCAGAGGTGGGTTTTGGATTGCTGGTTTCTGAGACAAGTGCACTACCACTGCACAACTGCTGCTATTATAAGGCAAACTGAATATTAACATAAAGTAATACACTTACACAATAAATTCTATTTGTAACTGATTTCTTTGGTTAATCTGGGAAAATTTTATCATTAAGCTAAATATTCCAAGTCTATTTATCAGAAACTTAGTAAATAACAAGCAAAGCATGCATGATAGATTAAATGCACGATTAGAATTTTTTTTAAATTTTAATTAGTTGTGGTTGCGTGGCAGATCCATTTGCAGATTAATCATAGCTTATATGTTGCAGATCTATCATAGCTTATGTTTTTTTTTCTTAGCTTAACTATTTGGCTCGCATTGGTGGGAATAGCCAGGAAGACTGTATGAGAAGAGTATCAAAAAGAATTTTGACAGCACAATTCTAAAGTGGCCTAGTTGGGTTGAAAGATGTGAAATATGTTAAGTCTAGGCATTTCATAAATAACTCAGTTGCCCGATATATTTGGGACACTCCGAAAATTTTATGAAATATTTTTTGAAAGCGCTTAGTGTTTTTATTTTATATTAATTTGCCATATTTCTATTGTTGAATTATTTTGACAAAGATTAGCTTTCAGAATGTATGTAAAGTTGTCATTTGTTAAGATTTTAAAATTTTTTGTCATTTGTGATGACTACTAAGACATGCCGATTCCAAGCCATTGATACCTTTCCTATACTTAAGGTTTTAGTTTGTAGTGATTGATATTATTGCATGTGTATATATAATAATATCTTGTCATTTTTTAATTTACATATTTCTACCGATTCTGAGCCATTGATACCTTTCCTATACTTAAGGTTTTAGTTTGTAGTGATTGATATTATTGCATGTGTATATATAATAATATCTTGTCATTTTTTAATTTACATATTTCTACCGATTCTGAGCCATTGATACCTTTCCTATACTTAAGGTTTTAGTTTGTAGTGATTGATATTATTGCATGTGTATATATAATAATATCTTGTCATTTTTTAATTTACATATTTCTACCGATTCCAAGCCATTGATACCTTTGCTATACTTAAGGAATTCAAGATGTTGTTTTTTTCTTCTGTGATAGATTGTTAGTAGTAAGTGATTATGTCTTTGCATTAATTTTTTTTTTGGTTCAGAGCTGAATAGTTTATCATAGTCCATAAAATTAAAACAAGGTTTTAGTTTGTAGTGTCCGATGGCCAAGGTGTGAATTCCGTCATCTAAGATAATTCTTTTGTCGTCGTTAGCGCTGAGTGCGACCTTGTTGATTTCTTCGGTGTGAATATCGTGAAGATGGGAACGGATAAAGCGATTTTATATATATCATTGAAAAATATATAAAATAGTCGTGCAATTTACAAGATTAAATTTAAAAAAGGGATGCTTGAGAAAGGTGAGTTGGGTCCGAGCAATAATCCAGATCCAATAGATTGATAGCCTTTTCCATTTTTAACAAAGAGTCCTTCACCAATAGTAGGTTTCACCCAAGGTCTTAAAAAGATTCCTGATCCTGCAGCAGTCATTTTCATTCCATTTCCATTCTTTTTCAAGTAAACGATTCCTCTTCCAGCAATTTTATCAACCATAGCAGAGCCGGCAGAAGAACCTACACCTGCTAACAATCCAGTGGCGAGAGCAGGAACAACCTTTGTAGGAAAAGTGCTGCCTATCATACCTAATAACGGTAAAAGAGCTCCGATGAATCCACCTTCAATGGTTGAGTTGTATGATAATTGTCTTTTGCTCAATTTAAGAGTAACCCCTTTTCCAGCTTCATACGCTTTTCTAATTTTGTTCAATTGCGCATTAGTGATAGCGAGAACATGTTCACCATTTAGATCTGAATGGGATAGTCTTATATTGACATCACTCTTTTCTTGAATCGCTTTTTTTATTTTGTCAGATTGACTTTGCGAAATGTTTATTTTTACTTTTTGGTAGCTCATTTTTTAAATAAAAGAAAAAAATTATCGTTGAACTGCGCTGCTCGTAAAAAGGTCTTGAAGCACAGAGGCTATTCTTTCTCTAACGTGGAATCTGAGGATAATGTCTTCGCCTCTAAAGTCGATCAAGTTACCGTTTTGATCTACAATTCTTGTTTCCATTCTTGAAATTCTACCCACCATGATAGGCAAGTATATCAAGTGGAAAGGTTTTTCGCTAATTTTATAACCTGGAGGAGAGTCAGGATGAAAAGAGTAAATGTCAGATGTTCTTTTTCCATTATCATAAGATGATCCGATAACATCGTTTGTGATTCTGATGATGGTTACATCGTCTATTCTCGAAAGTGTCTCAGACTCGTAATAGTCGATATAACTTGTGACTTTATTCGGATCTGTTGGATCTTCTTTTTTCTCTACATAGGTATATTCTGCTTTATAAAATCAAAGAACAGGAGCTAAACTGTTATTCACGTTGAAATCTACCCAATATTTTGTTGTGGCTCCAGGTTTACCAAATTTCAGTGTAGATCTTAAAGTGGTTAGGTTTGCACCGATAACAACACCATCTGCTCTATACAAGTTTCCAACTTGTTTTTTCATTTCATTCTGAAGATAATCATTAATCTCGCTAATTTCATACGCTCCTTCTTCGATGTAAATGGTATAGCTGTTTGAACCAGCGTTAGGGCTGTATCTGAAAACATTATTTTTAGAATTGATGTTAGTGTAACTGTGAACAGTGTCAAAACCAACAAGAGCCATTTCATACTTTTTATTAGGTTCAAATTCGATAGGGTTATCAAACTCAGTTTGGATGACTCTGTTTCTTACGTTTGGAGTTTCTTTTTTTGCTTTTGCAAGGAGATAAAATCCGCTCATCTTTTTTATATAGAGTTGGGAAAATAAAAATTGTCAAACCCGCTTCGATATTTTCCGCAATCCTTTTTAGAAGAGAGATCGATGACTGCAAATCCGTGAGGCTGAGACCAGCAATATTTACAAAACTTTTTAAACTCTTCTATTTTCATATCGCTGGATACGTGATCTTGGTAAATGTGGTTAATGTTTTTCGAGTCTTGAGGAAACAAGCAAATGAAATTAGCGTTTTCTCGTATGGTTTGTCTAGGTAACATAAAATAATTTTGAGCGAGGTAAAAGCAGTCGACGTTGGAATGTCTTCCTCGGATGTAATATTTTTCACACTTGTTTTGTTTGGTTAATTGCAAATCGTCAAAGATCATTAAATTGTTTTTGGATGAATCAAGATCTTCCGGTTCAGGCACATCGTCAGCAGTTTCGAAAAATTGACATTCTACATCCTCTGTGTTATTCCATTTTTTGAAATTTCATCAATAACACATTCAGGACTCACGGTTAATTGTTCAATTTTGCTTTGAATGTTAAACAAATCAAGAATAACCTCTTTCGGTAATTTCTTCTCGAACGAGTTTTTTAATATTTTATATTCTGGTTGAAAAAGAGATTTTCCAAAGACTTGCAAACGATTGTAGTCTAACCAACCAGGCCTTAAAAGTAAATTGAGTAGCAGCGTTGTTTTGCCACAACCTGATTTTCCAATAATGATTCCACGTATACTTCTAGGCAAAAGTTTGTTGTTTTTCCTTTTGCTTTTATTTACATTCCATGACAAATCAATCACTTCCATTTTTTATTATGTTGAATATAAAAAAATGTATTGCGTTAAATGTAAAAGAATAACAGAAACGAACAACTTGCATCATGCTATAAGCAAAAGCAATAGAAATATACTTAAAGGAACTTGTGTCATCTGCGGAACGACTAAATGCAAGTTTGTTTCTACGCATGCGCTTAGTGGAGGAGACTTGGTAGAATCGATCAACAAACTCTCAAGCAAAATAAAGCTTCCATGGGCAAAGTTTCCAGGAGAAATGCACGTTCCAGGTATGAACTTTGCAGGACCTGGCACAAACTTAGACAAAAGACTCACTTCCACAGACATGTATCAAGAGTGGAGCAAACCGGTGGATAGAGTAGACAATGCTGCATATCACCACGATTTAGCTTACAAGTATTTTAACGACAAGCAAAACAGAAATTTAGCAGATCAAATGATGCAGAAATTTAGCAGAGAAATGGATTCTATACAAAATCCCACTCAGAGAGAAATAAGCGAGCGAAAAATCATCGAGCCTATCATCAAAGCCAAAGCCAAATTCGGATTAGGCGTTAAAAAAAAATCACAGATCTAAAAAATCTTAAAAAACAACCAGACCAGTAATACATCATTTCAGAAGAAAAAAAATTTTTGATTTTGAGTTAAATAAAAATCTTGTATAGAGAAAAGAAATGATTGCGATAATGAATGAGATGATTATAAAATTAAATGCGCTTGAAGATGATATGTATGAATGCATGAAACATATTGACTTGAATAAGTTCATGTCTAGATACCAAGTGATGTTGAATGAATTACGTTGTAGTATTTATGAAGCAGCGAATTTAGATGATATTCATGAAAAGATGGAAAATCTTCATACTGAATTGGTTGATGATGAGGAGGAATTCAGACTGAAATTTCAATTTGATATGGGAAATATGGAATTGAAGACATTCGTAATTAACTTGTCTAAATACTGTGATATAATTCATAAAATGATTTATAGGATGAGACTTTTACGACCTCCAGTCAAAATGTATAGGGTAATAAAGAGGCGATCTTCACAGATCTAAAAATACAGTGAAAAAAAAATTTTTTATTTTGAGTTAAATAAAAATCTTGTATATAGAAAAGAAATGAGTTTTATTACAATTGAAAGTTTTGATGAGAGCAAATTATCAGTTGGAGAAATTTACGCGGCGACAAAACCAGTCGTATATCAAAAAGTGCCAATAAAATATTCTTTTCCAACTGGAGATGGTCCTCTTGTATTACGAACACCTATATTATTTTCGTATGGTGTATGCGAGAATAAAGAACCAGCAACACAAAAATTGACTGGTTATTCCATGTCCTTTGTTTGCTTCGATGCTAAAAAGGGAAAGACAGAACAAGAAAAAAAGTTTATTAGTATAATGGAAAAGATTACTTTGTTTATTAGAGGTGAAGTGGATAAATTGTCAGCCAAACTTAAAAAAGGAGGAAGAAAAAAGCAAATTAATTCAGACGAATTGAGTATTTTAAAATATAAGCCTGATCATCCTGAAGCATCACCAGTGTTTTATGCAAAGACGATTACTAAAAATGAGAAAGACGAAATACTCATTACTTCTGTATTTATAGAAAGAAAACAGATATTGATATAAAAAATGGTATCAAAGGAGAACATCATAATAGAAATTTAGTATGCTCTTCTGGACATAATTTCCTCAATCAAAAATGTTTTGCTATTGGAGGGCTTAGAATTGAGGGAGTGTATATAGGCGCCTCTATTATGTCTATTCAACTCAAGCTGTTAGAGGCTGTTATCGTGAAAAATGTAACTTTTTCTCATATCAGTACGATGGAAAACTTGGATTTAGAGGTGAAAGAATCGGAAGATGAGGAAATGTAAACTCTAAATTTTAAAATTTTCTGAATTTTAAAATGATCAACGTTGAAGGAATTGTACTACCTAACAAACCTCTAACCAACTTTCAATTAATAGATGCTGTGAAAAAGCTAAAAATTAAAAACTTTAGAGGTGTTTTTGTGAGGGATGAATTGCCAGAAAAGACAAGAAAAAAAGAATGTGGAATTGTAAACACGGGAGATTCTAACACAGATGGATTTCATTGGATCTGTTGGTTTAAAGACGGTGATAAGAAATATAGTTTTGATTCATACGCACAACCTCCTCTTGTAGAGCTCATTGATTATTTAAAAAGTCCAGTCTTTTACAACAGTGAAAGAGTTCAGTTTGGTGACACTTCTTATTGTGGTCACTTGTGTCTTTACGTCTTGAAAAAATTGCAGGAAGGGGATGACTTTCAAAGCGTTGTCAACACACTTTGGTGAAAAAAAAGTCGTGTCTATATAAAATGATTGACAAATTTGGTAGGACTGAATTGGGAAGGTATTTTTATGATCCTTCTTCATCAATAGCTGTAACAGGTGATCTCTATGTCAGAACAGATGGAAACAGCACCATCACTGCAGATTTGGATTACAACTCTCATAAAATCATCAACTTGGGTGAACCCACTAACGCACACGATGCTGCTACAAAAAATTACGTGGATACACATCCTTCAGGAGGAACTGGCACCGTGATTGGAGCTGCCGATTTGGATTTAAATTTCCACAAAGCCATCAATTTGAACGAACCGACCAAACTTCATGACGCTGCTAC
Source organism: Hydra viridissima (assembly GCF_058129835.1). NCBI lineage: Eukaryota > Metazoa > Cnidaria > Hydrozoa > Anthoathecata > Hydridae > Hydra > Hydra viridissima. The sequence goes on along the minus strand of NW_028324307.1, from coordinate 6,585,733 downwards.
AAAAAATTATGTAGACGTCAGCTCAAGTCTGTGTGTTAAAACAGACGGATCCAGTACGATCACGGGAATCATCGACAAGAACTCTCACAAACAAATTAATGTGAGCGAGCCTACCAATTTAAAAGACGCTGCAACAAAAGGGTATGTAGACACCAAAGTCTCTTACAATACTATTTCTTACGTAGACATTAACATGACAGCTCATAAACTAACTAATTTAGCTGAACCTACATCAGCTTCAGATTCAGCTACGAAAAATTACGTAGACACGCATGCTTCAGGTGGAACGACTGTAGGTACAACAGATTTGGATTTGAATTCGCACAAATTAATCAACGTGCTTGATCCAACCAGCGCACAGGATGGAGCGACAAAAAATTATGTTGACTTGTTGTTGCAAAAATCGAGTTTGACCAGCGTCGTTCCAAGCTCTAGCTTTACCAGTTTAGGCTTAAAGTCTCAGACGGTAGCAGCATTAACCACTTCTCCTGTGTTTGCGTTTTCCGGAAAATCAGGAGTGCTGAGAAGGCTGTGGCTGGCTTTATACAGCACCTCTGGCACAAATATTCCTGGTCAAGTTTTTATTCGAATCTTTACAGACGGAGAAATCAATGTGGGGAATTATGCAGAAACAACGGAAGGAATTGGAGTGGACGCTACCGGTCTTGCTACCGATTTGCTTTTTTCACCACTGGGAGGACCCTATTACGCCAACTCTTTGCAGGGATGCAACATGTTTAACACCACTTCCTTGGGAGGATACTTGACGTTGGACATGCCTTTCAGAAACGACGTATCCATTCAACTGGTGAACAAAAATTCCACAGCCATCACGTATTGGATTCAACCGTTCATTTCCACTCTTGCTTCCATTCCTGCCTCCATCCCTCTTTTCAAACTTTACTGCAAATCGTTCCGATATTTGAACACCACTTACGGCAGCGAATACGTTTTGATGAACACCAACGGGAAAGGAAACGGTGTCTTTCTCAAATACATCAGAGTGCACATCATCGGCGCTTCTGGAAACTGGTGGGAATCACGAGTCAGAATGTACGACGGAAATTTGCCTCCAGGTAACGGAACCGTTCTCACTCCTTGGACTCCTTACAACACCAACAATTACACCTACTTTCCTGGTTACGACGGTGACAGCACATGCTTCTTTTCATCCTCTGGACTGGAAGATTTTTACTTTTCGTCGTGGAACGGATCAAATCTGACTTCATTCAACAACAAATCGACTGGACTGTTGTATCAATCCACTTCATCCATTGGATCGACCACCACCATTTCTTTTTACAGAAATTTTGGAGAAGCAGATTCTATGCCTACTGTCGCAGCTGGTAGAAGACTCGTCGTCACGCTCAACTCTGGTGATGCACAAGTCGGACAATCTGGAAGCTTTTACCTTCTTCTCGGACAAGTCTATTATTACGCCTAATGGACGCAGGCATTCTTTACATGTACGGAATAAAATGATGTATAAAAGAAATAATTTTTTGTAATAAAAATGGAAACTAATGTATATAAAAAATTTTTTCATTATGATCGAAAGACGTGTAATAAATCATTTCTTTTTTTCGACAAGTATTTGAAGCACCCTCCCTCAAAAGTAGGAGCTAGATATGAAATATTTGCTCAAAAAGACATCACACTGAATAAACTGAGTCATCAGAAAATAACTTTTATGTTTGGAATAAAACTTAAAAGCGGATTAGCTTTAGTGAATTTGAGGGAAAGCCTAAAATCAAAACTGGATTATTTCGGCCTCAGCATGATGATATCAGAGTCGGTGGATAATGTGATCATGGAGATTATTAATAACAGCAAGTCAGATGTCATTATTAAAAAAGGGGAAAGTTTATGCTTTGTCAATTTCATTAATGAGTAAAAAAAAAATTTTTTTTTTCGTTTAATATAAAATGGAATACAATTACGATGCTAAATCTAACGCTAGAGCGCATGGATTCAATGAATCTAAAATTTATCCAGTTCTTCCAACAGCTCCTGCAGATGAAGGACATAGTTACCGTCTTCAGAAAATAAGTGAAATCCAAAAAGAGATGGACAACGAGAGGAAAAAGAGAGCACATATGAGCAAAAAGTACCATCGCGCTTACAGAGTCATTTCTTTTGTAGACACTACGTTGCAAGCAGGTGGTGTTGCGCTTGGAGTTGTTGGAATTGGAACTTTGAACACCTTCGCTGCTGCTCCTGTTGCGATTGCGTGTGAAGGTGTGGCTATTGGCATGGGGTTTTTATCCATTGTAGGAGGACAAGTTAACAAAAAACTAGCATTAAAAGCGGAGAAGCATGAAAAGATCAAAGTGTTGGCAGAGTCGAAATTGAACACCATCAACAGTCACATTTCAAAGTCTTTAGTAGACAACGTTGTGAGCGATTCAGAGTATGAATTGATTTTAGACGAGCTTCAAAAGTTTAAGAGCTTGATGAAAGAAATAAGAACTAAAACAAAAATCAACATTGACGAGATAACCAAAGAGTCGTTGATCCAAAAAGGAAGAGAAGATGCGATAAAAGCGTTCAATAATATGTTTAAGAAAAATTAGATTTTTCAACGGATTCGCAAGCGAATCTAAGAAATCGTAGATTTCCACAGATTCAAAGAATCTAAGAAAAACTAATTTAAAAAACACAGGCTTGTCTGGGTTTAAGTTTTTTTCTTGTGTTTTAAAAAATGTCCTTTTTTAAAATACTAGACCCTAACAAGAGAGATGAAATTGTGAGAGAATTTGTTGAAAGAAGAAAAAGAATATATCAAGATAGTTTGAATGAAAATATTTATGATGCTAATCTTCAGACTGATTTGAGCAAGCTTTACAAGCCTCTGATTGAAAGCAATGAAAAGATGATCAAGAGCATCGAAGAAAGACGCAATGAAAAAGCACCTCCTAGTTTTGATGAGACAAATCATTTAGGAGACATTTCATCCGTCTATTTAAATAGGTATAATACGCGTTTCGTAAACGATGTTAAAAGAAATTTCGAAATTAGTAAAATTAGTAATAAATTGTACTTTGGAAAAATGGAGGTGGAGGTAGATGGAAATGATATCGTTGTTGGAGGAGAAAAGTATGAAGGAACAAAAGGTCTTTGGGAGCTTATGACAGAATCTGAAGCTCCAAACAAATTATGGAGCGACGTTAACGATGAAGATTTGGAAAACTATTCAAAAATTATTTTCAACAGTGGTGCTATTTATTCGGAATCAAATCCAAACAAGCCAAAAGCCTCCAGAAGCGAAAAATACCGACAAATTATAAAACCGCTTTGGGATAAATTTAAAAGCGAATCTAAAGTCAAAAAAGGTAATGGCGTGATTATACTTCCGAGCGATCCTAACGCATTAGTTCATAATTTTACATTGAGCGTAGCTGCATGGCATGCTGGGAATAAAGAGTCGAGAAATGTAGCTGTTTCCATTTGCGATGAGTTGTTGAGACAGAATAGGATTAATAAAGACGAGTACAAGGCTATGATCGCGTATATCGATATGAAATTAAAAAAATCTATGGAAATAAAAATGATCGTTTATAGAAATAGATATGTTAAGAAGCATATTGTGGGTGGAAGTGGGATAATTGACACGCTTAAGAATTTCTTGAGAAGAGCAGCAGCTTCAAGCGCTTCAAGAGCAGCATCTACTTTGGCTAATAAAATTGCGAAATCCGAACTGGGAAGAGAAGCAATCATGGCTACTAAATCTGCAGGAAAAGAGCTAGCTTCTACAGCCATTTCTACTGCTAGAGATGTAGCTATTGATAAAGGTAAAAAGAACATTGAGAAATTGTATTCCAAGACTGGAACTCCAAAGCCTCATGAAGCTGCAAAGAATGATCTCAGTCTTAAAAGCAAAGAAATTATTTCAAGCATTGTTAATAGAAAATCAACTCCAAGCGTACCAGTTATAGATGATTATTCTATGTTCGGATCAGGATTGTCAAAGAACAACGCGATTAGAATACAAGACCTGGTAAAAAAGGGAAATGGGCTTTTGATTGCATGAGGATCTAAAATTTTTTTCTTTGATGTATAAAAATGGCAAATTCCGATGTTTTAAATTTTACAGAAGAGATTATTGTTGATGAAGAAATTGAGAGATTTGAGTTTCATGAATATGAACCAGTGAATAAGAATCTAAACGTGGATGGAGAAATAAGAATAAATATTGAGCAGCAAGTTTTGTTCACGCTTCCATCTGAAGCATACCTTTTGGTTGAAGGAAGACTTTTAAAAGCGGATGGAACTTCCTACGCTGATGCAGACGTCGTTGCTTTAGCCAACAACGGTATCATGCACATGTTCAGCCAGATTTCTTATCAGTTGTCAAATCAAGAGGTTGAGACCATTTATGATCCTGGACATGCTACCACCATGATTGGATACCTCAAATATCCAGTAGAGTTCCAAATTTCAGAGGGTATGAACCAGCTGTGGCAAAGAGACGTAACAGCTTTAGCAGATCTTGTTAACAACACTGGATTTAAGCAAAAACAAAATTATATCATTACACAGCCTGAGGAAAAAGGAATGTTTTCGTTCTGCATTCCTTTAAAGCACATTTTTGGATTTTGCGACGATTACGATAAAGTACTTTATGGATTTAAGCATACACTTGCTCTTGTGAGAAAGAGCGATAGTGACGCTATTTTTAGAACAGCTGCAACAGCTGCAGGAAAAGTGGATTTGACTAAATTGTCTTTATTTATGCCACATGTCACGCCATCTGTCGCGAGTAGTAACAATCTCTACAAAATCATTGAATCAAAAGTAGATGTACCATTTTCGTTCAGATCTAGACAATGTGATACCATAGCTGTTCCTGTATCAAACAACTTTAGTTGGAGGTTAAGTGCAAGATCTGCTAGTGAAAGACCGAGGTATGTCGTTGTTGGATTTCAAACCAATAAATCTGGAAGCCAAGAATTAAATCCTTCAGTCTTTGATCACTGCGACTTGAAAAACATATATGTCACCTTAAACAGTGAAAGGTATCCTGCTGTTGATTACAATTTAGACTTTAATAACAACAAATACTCGAGAGCTTATAGAGACGCATGCAAGTTTGACAATAGACTTTATGGAGTTAACGAAATTATATCTCAACCCAATTTGACTGCCTTAAATTATAGATACATTTGTCCTCTTTTTGTTTTTGATGTAAGCAAGCAGGCTGAGAGGTTAAAAACTTCAGTGATAGACGTGCAAATAAAAGCTACATTCAATGCAAACGTTCCTGCAAACACTCAAGCCTTTGCCGTCCTCATTTCCGATAAATTGCTTAGGCTTAAATCAGATGGAAGCAGAATGAATATTGTTTATTAGGTGCAGAGCATCCACATGAATTCTTCGAATTTATTGATGTTCTTCAAAATAATATTTTTTTAAATAAAAAATGAGATATACGAAAAAGGATTTGAAAAAATTACTGAAAGAAAACGGAATTTCCAAAACGTCAAACAATAAAATGTCGCTCATGATGCTTGCGGTTGAAAACAACTTGATTGATAAAAACGAATGGATTAAAGACGTGAAGGAAGATCGACCTGTGGGTAGACCGAAAAAAGGTTAAATCGGTTACAAGAAGAATAAAATGAAACAGTTTTTTCCGTTTTTTCTAGAATGTAGCATAAAAGAGACTGACGCAAATAAAAAAAGACATCTTGAGCTTCTTGCATTTGGAAAAACAGGTGTTTTTCGTGAATCTGTTTACGTCACTGAAAACGGAGATTTTAATATTCCAAAAGAGTACAGTGATGAAGAGAGAGATAGGCTTTACCGACTTGTATGGAGTGGTGAGACAGAATTTTCACGAATGGAAAAGAAAATCAAAGAGCATCTCAGTACTTGGAAAGGTCTTCCTAAAGAAGAGAAGCTAAGAATGATTGACAAGTATGTGCTTGGTTTAGATTGTGATTTCGATGAGAAGAAAAAGATTTCTGGAAATCTGAAAAGTGCAATTTTAAATCATTCACTCGGTTCTAAAGACATTGTGTATGAAAACTTTAAAATACTTCATACCCATGGAAATTCTTTGAATTTTTAAGATTCTTCAGATGTCAGAAATGAAAAAATCGAATTTGAGTTAAATAAAAATCTCTCATAATAAAAAGATGCCTTACACAAGAAAGGTTTTGAAAAATTTGCTAAAAGAAAATGGTGTTTCCAAAACGTCTGACAATAAAATGTCGCTCATGATGCTTGCGGTTGAGAACGATTTGATTAGTAAAGATGCAATTTTGGAAAACTCGAAAGAGGTGAGACCTGTTGGAAGACCTAGAAAAAATGAGAAAAAAGAAAAGAAACCTCTTGATCCTAAATATGCCAGACTTGGTTTAATTAGAAATAATCCTTTAGGTTTGAGAATAACTCATGTTGATACTGGTGAGGTGGTAAAATACAAGTCTGTTTATGAATCGAAGAAAAAGACGGGACATGGCTGGCAGTACTTTGTGAGACGAAATGGAAAAGTAGTGGATGGATATAAATATGAGATTTTTTAAATTCTTTTATATATTGAATTTAAAAAATTGAAAAAGATATAAATAAAAAAATCTTACTATATAAAAATGAGTTACAGACAGAATAAGATAATAGAACGAATGAATACAATGAGTGAAAGGAGTAAGGCTCCAACCTATGAAGAACTGGATAGTATTGAAAGAGAAATGTTAGAATTAAAAAGAGAAGATGAATTAACTGAGGATATGCTTGAAATGTTTGAAGATTTAAGAGATACTTATGAATATAATTTAAGGAATAATTGTTATGAAAGCGATGATGATGAAGAAGATGAATACATCGAAGAGGAAGTTGAAGAGGAAGTCGAAGAGGAAGTCGAAGATGAAGAAATCATTCTAGAAGATGAGGAAGAGAAAAGAAATAGATTAAAGATTGAAGCATTGTGTGAAGGTTTTCATAAGGATAAACATAGAGCGTGCGCTTCTGCTGCTTGAACATTTTTAGCGTGAGAAGTTTTTAAATTTAATATTGAATTTAAAAATTGAAGAATGATATAAATAAAAATCTTGCTATATAAAAATGGACAACAAAACGGTGAAAGAATTAAAAGAAATTGCTAAAGGGCAGAAAATAAAAGGGTATTATAAAATGAGAAAGGAGGATCTTATAAGGGCTTTGCAGCCTGCTGCTCCTACTCGTAGACTAACGACTGAGGCAAGACCGTTGCCTGTTAATGAAAGACCTACCGTGGTTAGGTTTGTTCAACCTGCTGTAAAAGTTTCTGTAAAACCGACAAAAGTTTCAATAAAGCCGACAAAAGTAAGGTTTGTTGTTGGTTCTGAAAGACCTGTACCTGCTCCTCGTCCTGCGGTTCAAAGACCTGTTCCAGCTCCAAGACCAATGTCCAGCGACTTGATTTCATTCGAACCTTCTACTCTCTTGCAAAATCAGGTGACAAGAGATGAAGCCTCTATTCTTAACACACCGGTTATCGATTCATCAAACGTTATTACGCCTAGACCTGTTCCAGCACCAAGACCTTTATTTTCAAGTCTGACGAAAGTTGCAAAAAGTGTGGCGACCTATGTTAAAACTAAGTTTAATGATATTAAAGATTGGATAGAACCCTACGTTCCTGAAGTAGTCAAGAAGAAGGTAAGCGAATCAGTGGAACAAATCGATGAAAAGATAAAGTCTATCAAATCACTTGTATTAAAAACAGTGTATAAGCAGCCTGTGTCAAAGCCTTATAAAATAAAATTCAAGTTGACTGAACATTCGGCAGAGAATGCTGTGAGACAATTTTCTTACACACCTTCTTCTCAATACCAAGACATTGCATCCTTTTTTAATTTGGTGAGAGAGTCTGCCATTCAAACCATGGAAGGAGAAAGAAACACCAGAGTAAGAATTGTTTTGGTGTGTGAAATGAAATCTGTAAGCATCATGACTGGTGAAGAAGTGAGTCGAGAAGCAACCTTTTCATTAAGATCAGAGATTATTCTAGCAGCTACAGATGTAAGAACACTCATGGGTGAGATGGAAGAGAAAGTCTTGGAAAGTAGTGTTAAATACAATGCGTTAGGATCTAATTGCATCCTATCAAGGATTTTAAGAATGGACATTAACTTTACTGATTACGAACCTCTCAGCGGTTCTTCCTATATTGAGCTGTCTAAAGAGCTGAAAGACAAAAATGCTATTATCAACATGAAAAACGAGGACAATCAATGCTTTAAATGGTCGGTCACTCGAGCGTTGAATCTGAAGAATTATCATAACGAAAGAATTGATGAAGACTTGGTTCTAAAATCTGAAGAGCTCGATTGGGATGGAGTGGAGTTTCCTGTCAAGCTTAATAAAATCGGCAAGTTTGAAGTGAATAACCCAACTATCAGCATTAACGTCTTTGGGTATGAAAATAAAAAACCTTACCCTTTGCGAATATCTGAATTTACAGATCGAAAGCACTGTGTTGATTTGTTGTTTATTTCAAACGAAGACACAGAACATTACTGTTTCATTAAAAGTTTGAGTCGGTTTGCTGGTTCCTCAGCATCGAAACATCAACACAAGAGATATTTTTGCAGAAATTGCTTGCAAGAATATGACCAGGAAGAAAAGCTTCAACAACATCAACCTTATTGTTATGATAACACATCAGTAAGAATTGAACTTCCTAAAGAAGGAACAACCGTTCAGTTTAAAAACTATAACAAGTATATGAGGGTTCCGTACGTCGTATATGCTGACTTTGAAAGTTTCATCAAACCTATCGATGACAACACTGAGTATAATAATAAAGAGTCATACACTAAACAATATCAAAAGCATGTTCCAAGCTCCTTCTGCTATTACATCAAATGCTTTGACGAAAGTCTTTACAAAGGAGAACCAGTCATGTACACAGCAGAAAGCGATGAGGATGATGTGGCTCAAAAATTTATAACCATGATTGAAGCTGATCTTATAAAGATTTTCGATAAGATTGATTTAATAAAAAAGAAAGTGATGACTGATAAGGATGAAAAGAATTTTGATGCTGCAACTCTATGTCACATTTGCAAAGATCTTAACGGTGATAAAGTCTTAGACCATTGCCATTTGACCGGAAAGTATCGAGGAGCCTCGCATAACAAATGTAACTTGGATTATAAAATTCCAAAATTCATTCCCATTATTTTCCATAATTTGTCTGGCTATGACAGTCATTTGTTCATAAAAAAATTAGGTGGAAAATTAAAATGCATACCATACAATGAAGAAAAATACATCAGCTTCTCTAAGCAAATCAAAGTAAGAGACTTTATCAATAAGAAAGGTAAACGTCGTGAAGTATGGAAAGAGATAAGGTTTATTGACAGCATCAGATTCATGGCTGGTAGATTAGAAAATCTAGCTAAAAATCTAACCGACGATCAATGCAGAAACGTTGCTCAATATTACTCTGGAAAGCAGTTTGATTTATTAAGAAAAAAAGGTGTTTACCCTTACGAATGGATGAACTCGATTGAAAAGTTTTCCGAAACGAAATTACCTCCTATTGAGGCATTCCATTCCAAACTGAATTATGAGGAAATAAGCACCGAAGACTATGCACATGCTCAAAACGTTTGGAAGGTATTTGAATGTGAAACGTTTAAAGATTATCACGAGCTGTACAACATGTCTGACGTCTTGATACTTGCAGATGTCTTTGAAAATTTCAGAGACACTTGCTTGAAACATTACAGGCTTGATCCTGCTTGGTATTACACCTCACCCGGTTTGGCTTGGGACGCTATGCTAAAGATAACTAAAATTAAATTGGAATTGTTAACCGATATTGATATGCTTCTCATGGTTCAAAGAGGGTTACGTGGTGGAAAATGCATGATCTCCAAACGTCATGCAACTGCTAATAACAAATACATGGGTGATTCCTACGATCCTTCAAAACCATCTACATTCATTCAGTATTTAGACGCTAACAATCTTTATGGCTGGGCTATGTGCAAACCTCTTCCTGTTAGAGGATTCAGATGCATGACTGATGACGAACTTTTAAATTGGAAATCCATGCCTTGCATTCTCGAAGTGGATTTAGAATATCCTACTCACCTTCACGATTTACATAACGATTACCCTTTAGCTCCTGAAAGACTAACCATTGGAAAAGTGGATAAGCTCGTTCCTAATTTAAACAACAAAGAAAAATATGTTATTCACCATGAAAGCCTAAAACTTTATGAACGGTTAGGACTTGTCATCACCAAAATTCATCGTGGTATCACCTTTGAAGAAGAGTCTTTTATGAAAAAGTATATTTACCTCAACACCGAATTAAGAGCAAAAGCTGAAAACGAGTTTGAAAAAGAATTCTTTAAACTCATGAACAACTCCGTGTTTGGAAAAACCATGGAGAATATTCTAAAGCATGTTGATATTAGGCTTGTCACCACTAGAAAAGAAGTCTTACAATTATCCAAAAAACCTAATTATGATCGGTACACCATTTTTGATGAAAACTTAACCGCGGTTCATATGAAAAGAACAAATGTCTTTTACAACAAACCCGTTTACTTGGGAATGAGCATCCTCGATTTGAGCAAAACTCTCATGCTTCAGCATCATTACGACTACATCAAGCCTAAATACGGAGATCGCGCTAAATTACTCATGACTGACACTGACTCGCTCATTTACGAAATCAAAACAGATGATTTTTATCAAGACATTACCGCAGACGTGAAGAGTAAATTTGACACGAGCGACTTTCCTAAAGATCATCCTGCCATTCAAAACTTTGGATTTGACGTTGGGTTTAAAAATAAAAAGGTTATCGGTATGTTCAAAGATGAAACCGGTGGAAAGCAAATCACGCAGTTTGTTGGACTGAGACCTAAACTCTACTCCTATGAGGTCTTTAATGAAAAAAAAGAACACAAAAAATGCAAAGGGGTTAAAAATAAAGTTGTTGAAAAACACATCACTCATCAAGACTATTACGACTGCTTAATGAACAAGACAGAAAAGCTTGCAACCATGAACGTTATACGATCCCATGATCATGACGTATACACCGAAGAAATCAACAAGGTCGCACTCAGCGCTAACGACGACAAAAGAATTATCTTAGATGACGGAATTCACACCTTGGCCATCGGACACTACAAACTAAAACCTTGTTTTAATTTTATGGACTATGATAAACTATTCAGCTCTGAACCAAAAAAAAAATTAATGCAAAGACATAATCACTTACTACTAACAATCTATCACAGAAGAAAAAAACAACATCTTGAATTCCTTAAGTATAGCAAAGGTATCAATGGCTTGGAATCGGTAGAAATATGTAAATTAAAAAATGACAAGATATTATTATATATACACATGCAATAATATCAATCACTACAAACTAAAACCTTAAGTATAGGAAAGGTATCAATGGCTCAGAATCGGTAGAAATATGTAAATTAAAAAATGACAAGATATTATTATATATACACATGCAATAATATCAATCACTACAAACTAAAACCTTAAGTATAGGAAAGGTATCAATGGCTTGGAATCGGCATGTCTTAGTAGTGTGATGTCATTTAATAAGTTAAATGCTCTACCCAAATTAAATAAAATTGACGATAAAAAAAAAATTATATAAATTTGGAAAATGGATTATCTAATTATATAATTAAATTATTAATCTTTTAATTAAAAAAAAAGCAAAACATGTTGAATAAAAAGGGATCAGAATTGTATGTAGTATTTTGTATAGTAATTTACTTTTGATTTTGATTTTTTATTGAAATTACACATTAGGGTTTTAATCTGGTGTTATTATGAAAGTGTCATTGTAATTATTAATTTAAACAGACAAGACGTCTGTGTTTGTGACTTGTTCAGTGGTGGCGGATTGAAGTTTTATTGATTTTTTTTTTCCTTTTTCTTTTCACCTCTATTTAATCTTGGTATTTCTTCATGCAGATGCAGTAAGAAAAAACTTTCCCGCAGCGACGATTTGTCAGCTGGAAAAGATCCTCTCAAAATGGCTGTCAGGTTCAATTGACAGGGACGGCCTAAAAATAATTCGCGAGGAGAGGCGTAAAAGTTTGGAAAGTTCTGTGGAAGACGTTTAATTTTTCTTTTTTATAATAAATAAATATATCAAATGTAATGAAATATTTGTTTTTAATTAATTGTATTTTATTTCAAACAAATTGACAAAATAAATTTTCAGAAAGAAATTAAGTTGTTATCTTCTGTATTACAAATTTGTTAGGCATGGAAGTGACAGTTGTAAGCTCATGTTGCCAAATAAACATGTGGCGTGAGTATACAAATTCTAATATAGTGACAGGAATAGCCAATATTAGGCTTGTATAGGCCAGTAGTAGCCTATATTTGGCCGTGACTTGGGACATTAATGGCAAATGCACGTAGGAGTATTTGACGATTTTAGCTGGCCAAAATTGGAATTATTAAAAGTGGCCGTACCCACTTAATTACCTACCCTTATTATCTCTCGATAATGGTCGCTTAATGAGCAGTTAATGGTTTGGTTATAAAAGTAGTAATTGGAACTACACAGTCTAGTTAAATATCCGATCTATAACTGCGTGGTTCATTTTATTTACGAGCGATTTTAGTGGTGTTTATTGAAGCTGTGTACAAGTTTTACAGTGTTATATCATGGATGAATCTATGACAGGTATGTACATTATTTACTCTTACTACCGTTTTGAAATATTAATTACCACAAAAGTTATGAACCATGAAACTTAGCATTTTTTTAACGAATTTTAAAGTAAATTTTGACTTTAAAAGTGAAAAAGTTGTAGTGCGCATTGAAACCCTCTTAGTTTTTTTCGTTTTTCTATGAGTTTATACCACTAGCTATTTAAAAATCTTAATTTCAACTGCCTGTTGATGCCATCTAAATTTTAATCATGTTCTAAGCACATCAAGGTCGAAGATGAATTTTTCAACTTAATTTTTTTTTCTAGATGGGTCATCAGGAATGCAAACAATCTCTCGTTTGGATTTCTACAACAGTATTCAGCAGCAGGAGGCTCCAAATTTCAATGAAAAAATGGACTTAACTGATCAAAATTTGTTATCAAGAAATCAATATACCGAAGAACTAAAAACAGTATACAAGCGAAAATTGTCGAGGTTGAAAGCTATTTTTAGAAAAATGTGGTCGTCTTCATCCAGAACTCATGAAATATTTATTAAGAAGCATGGCCCTTGGTTGCAAGGGAGTTTCCAAATACCGGGTACCCCATCCACTCCATCATCAGCAGGACGACCAAGAAAAAGTTTTCTCGATTCTAGTGAACGTTCAAAGAGGAGAAAAATAGAACAGCTCAGGAAAGATGTGGAACCAGAAGCTATTGTTTTTGCAGCTGAAACTTGTTTGACAACAAGTGGCAAAAGAAGTGCTGCAACCGTCCTCAAAGATCTTAAAACATCTCCCAAACGAGCGGGAAAGTATAAAAAAGCCTATCGCAGCAGTCTTGAACCTACAAAAAAATCATTGACACCGTTAGAGGCTCTTTTAATATTTACTGACGCAGGCCTAACAAAATTTCAATATGAAATCGTACGTACAAGTGACAAGAAGCAATGGCCCTACTACAGTATTTTGGTCGAAGAAAAAAAAACATGCTATCTTGATCCTGATTCGTTCACAGTCACAGAAAGTTTAGCTGAAGTAGACTTACAAAGTCTGTTAAACCATACTGCCGAAAGATTGGTCTTGTATTTAGAAGAAGTTATCAAGACTCAAACGGAAAGTGGGCGTAAACATATGAAATTATCTACGAAATAGGGTTGTGATGGCTCCCAGCAGACACAGTTTAATCAAAAGTTTGAGGATGACTCTTATTCTGATGCCAGTTTATTTCAATGCCCAATGGTTCCATTACAGCTAACTTGTGGAGTAAATAAAAAGGTTATCTGGCAAAACCCTACACCATCGTCTCCAAGGTTTTGCAGGCCAATTCGAATTAGGTTCATAAAAGAAACTGCTGATGTAATAGCTGAAGAAATTGCTTACATGGAAAACAAAATTGCAGGCTTGAAACCAACTCAACTTCAAGACATAGCAGTAGAACATGTGATGATGTTAACTATGAATGACGGAAAAGTCTGTAACGCAGCAACCACCACTAAATCGACCATGCGATGTTATATTTGTGGAGCAACATCGAGACAATTTAATGATTTGGACAGAACATGTGTTGACAATCAAAGCAGCTACAAAGTTGGACTATCCATTCTGCATGCTAGAATACGGTGTTTTGAAAGTCTCCTTCACCTATCATATAAATTGCCTGTAAAAAAATGGCAGAAAAGGCTGAAGGAAGATGAGAAGAGACTCATCTCAGATAGGAAAAAGGAAATCAAGATGAATTCAAGAGCAAAATGGGCATTCTTGTCGACATACCTAAGGTTGGATTTGGGAAAACCAATAACGGCAACACAAGCAGGAGATTCTTCAACGACCCGGAAACATCTGCAGATATCACTGGAGTAGACTTCCGTTTAATTTCCAGAATAAAAATTATCCTAGAAGTAATTTCCAGTGGCCACAAGATTGATGTAGAAAAGTTCAGACAGTATACTTTGGATACTGCAAAACTTTATATTGAACTATACCCCTGGTGTCCAATGACTCCAACTCTGCATAAAGTTTTAGTACATGGTCCTGATATAGTAGAGAATGCGCTTTTGCCAATTAGACAATTGTCGGAAGAGGCTGCCGAAGCCAGAAACAAACATTTCCGGGAGTACAGACTTAGCTATGCTAGAAAATTTTCTAGAAAAGATTGTAACCAAGATATCATCAATAGGTTATTGTTAACATCCGACCCTCTGTTGTCCAGCATTGGGAAAAAGAAACACAAACTTACAAAGCCTTTTTCAAAAGAAGCTGTGGAATTGCTTCTTCCTGGAGAAGTCCAAGATTCCGACACTGAAAACAACGAAAATGAAGAATATTCTGACAATGACGAAGTGGAATCTAATTAAATATCAAAATATAGTTTGTTATTTACCATAATAAAGTTTGAAAAACAATATATCTTTTATTTCCTCAATTCCTATTGAATAGAATAAAATGTAATCCTAAAAGTACCCATCTTTCCCCTATATTGAACGCCACTGGCTTGGATTTGTACAAAAAACATTTAATTTACAATTTCTTGTCATATGGTAAAGTTTTCAGCTGTTAAAATGAGAGAAATAGTTTTGGCCAGCTAAAATCGTCAAATACTCCTACGTGCAATGTTGAGCCATGATTAGCCGATCAAAACCAATCTTGGCCCAATATTGGAGCAATGATTCTGCCGACAATATGCCGATATTTGGCCGGTAATGGCCCAATTTGCACTCCCCATTATTAGCCCAATATTGGTAGCCAATATTTGCCCAATATTGGCAGCCTGTATTGGCCCAATATTGGCCCAATGAAATTGTGCTGGCTGGGTTTTTATGTATTTAACTTAACTTATCCACACGAAATAAAGCCAGTTTATGGTCTGCTTGAGCATCTGCTGCAGAGGAACGTTTCGATCCGAAAAAGTGCCGCTTTATCAGACTTCTTGGGAGCAATTACTTAAAAGTTGTACAAAAGAACTAAAAACAATTACTTTTTTTAATTGTAGTAGAAAAAATTCATTAAGTTTTGTAGTTATTTTTTGCTTTTTATTTAAATCTTAAGCATTATTACTTTGAAATAATATTAATAAGACTATAGACATACAAGCCAAAGATCCCACAGATACAGTTATGGAATCGAATGACTCTTTATTCGTATGCGCAATTACTAAACTCATGCTTTTTATCAAAATTCATATTTGAGATGATTTGACGGAAGTACGAACCGCGCAGTCCTTAAAATGCAGAATTTGAAAAAAAAAAAGGTTTACAACGCAGTCCTCGCTAAAGTAAGCTTTCTCAACATTTGTGTTGTAAAAAATGCAACATTTAATGTTGCGTTAAATTACGCAACATTTAATGTTGAAAATTGTCAAAACTAATGTTTGGGAGTCAAATGCCAAAATTGAATGTTGCGCGGTAATCAACAGTTTTGTTGCGCTTTCGCAACATCTGTTATCTGTGTGTGGTGCTAAACAAGACAAGAGAGAAGTCTATCCTACCACATTAACATCATCAGAAAACAGACATTTCAGTTCTGGTTGGTTTGAAAAAAATCATCCTAATGGGGAAAAAGTTAATCGTCAATGGTTGTTATACAGTGCATCAAAAAATTCTTTGTTTTGCTTTCCATGTATCCTTTTTTCAAACATAAAAAGGTTTTTCAGAATGGAAACAACTAAACCCTCGATTCCCTGAACACGTGAATAGCTGTGAACATAGAAAGTGTTTCACTTCATGAAATGGAAAAAAATCTGAGAGGGGGAAGATCTTTAGACAAAGACATTCAAAATGCCATCCAAACTGAAAAAGAAAAGTGGCGAAATATTCTAAAAGTTGTTATAGATTCAATTATGTTCTGCGCTAAGAACAATTTGGCTTTTCGAAGCAGTTCCAATATTATTGGTGAGCCAAACAGTAGAATCTCAACACAATTGAACTAATGGCACGCTATCATCATCCTTTAGCAAAACACATAACGAATGTTAAACTTAAGCAGAAATCTGTTAGTTACTTTTCCCCACAAATTCAGAATGAACCAATTGAACTTCTTGGTAGAAAGGTGAAAAGCGAGATAGTCACGAGAAATAAAAAAGCCAAATATTATTCAATTTTATTTGATTGCACTCCTGATGTCAGAAATAATCCGATATGTTTGTTTCACTGATTAAGAATGTTCTATTGAAGAGAGTTTTCTGGATTTCATTGAATCTCATCAAAAAACCGAAGTTGGTCTGGCTTTAATAATATTATTCAGCTTAAATAAAGATGAATTAAAAACATCGAAGATTGCCGAGGTCAGGGTTATGACAATGGAGCCAACATGTCTGGAAAATGTTCAGGTGCTCAAGCCCAAATAACTGCAAAAAATGATTTAGCACGGTATGTGCCTTGCGCAGTTCACACTCTAAATCTTGTAGGAGTCCATTCAGCAGAAGTTTCCCCATTTATGATTACATTATTTGGAAAGGTTAAAAAAATATTCAATTTCTTCTCAAGTTCTAATACCAGATGGGACAAACTGATGAAAACACTTGAAGTCACCCTAAAAAGTCAAAGTGAAACACGTTGGTCTGCCAAAAAGGAGGCTATCCATTCACTAAATAATCAAATCACAAATGTTTACAATGTTTTACAAGAAATTAGTTATGATTCTCTGCTAAATGCAGAAACAAGGTCCGGAGCTAGAGAGATTTTGATTCAAGTTGATTTTGAGTTTCTTTGCTGGCTTGACCTTTTGAACATGATACTTACATTAATTGACAGAGAGAATCGCAGCTTACAATCAAAAAATATGACAATTGATATTGCATCAAAATAAAATTGCTGGTCTGATTGCTTCTATACAAAACCTTCGAGACAGAGGCATTCATAACAGCATGAAAAAAGCTGAAATAACAGCTTTTTTCATGCTGTTATGAATGAAGAAATGTGGAGATAAACTTTGTCAAAAATATGTTCGTGATCTTAATGCTAATGAATTTCTATCTGAAATTGAAAGCTTTGAGTTTCAAGCCAGTGTCCTGATTCCAGATTTAAAAAACGCAAATTTATTGAAAACCTTGCAATTTATGCACACCTATTCTTTGCCTGAGGCATACCCTTTCATTGAAATTGCTCTCAGAATCTTTCTCACCCTACCCGTCTCTGTGGCATCATGTGAACGTAGCCTTAGAAAACTTAAGCTTTTGAAAAATTATCTAAGATCCTCCATGGGTCAAGAACGTTAGACTAATCTTGCCATTTTGTCAATTGAAAATCCCCTGGCAAAATCTCTGTGTTACAATGAAATTATTGATAACTTTGCATCATTGAAAGCTAGAAAAATAAATTTTGTTTGAATGTGTCTAATTTTAATATTTATTAAAAAAAATAATGCCTGGTAATTTTTTCAATGACTTTCAACCACAAAGCACGATTTAAAGTTGATTTTAAATGTGCTTTAAGTAGGTTTATCAAAATTTGAATCAAGTTAAACATTAAAAAAGTTATTGAATTTGAGGCAGCATTTTTTCTCCTTGCCCGAAAGGATTTTTGATCTCACTGCGGCCCTGTAGTTACGTTAAGGGATAGAATAAAAGGAAAGCTGGATTATTTTAATCATGATATGATCATTGCAGAGTCTACAAATAATATTGTCATGGAAATTAACAACAGCAAAAATGATGTCATTGAAAAAAAAAAGGGGAGAGTTTTTGCTTTATCAAATTTCTAAAATGAAATAAAATTTCTTTATCTTTATAAAATGAAATATAATTCGTGCGATATTAATAAAAAAAATCGATCCCCAGTTCTTCCAAGCGTTCCTGTGGATGAAGGGCATAATTACCATCTTCAAAAAATAAGCGAGATACAAAAAGAGATTGAATCTGAGAAGGAGAAAAGATTGATGCTAAGTAAAAACTATCATCGAGCTGTAAGAATCATTTCTTCTGTCGATAGTGCGTTGCAATCGGGAGGTATTGCCCTTGGAGCAATTGGATTGGAATTTTGAACGACACATATTGCAGCTCCAGTGGTGATTGCATGTGAGAGCGTAGCTTTAGGAGCAGGGTTGTCGATTGTTGGATGGCAAGTCAACAAAAAGCTGAATTTAAAAGCAGGAAAGCACGAAAAAAATAACGTTTTAGCAGACTCAAAGCTCAACACCATTAGCGACTACATTTTAAAATCGCTAAAAGATGGAAATGTGAAGGACAACGAGTACGAGCCTATCCTTGGAGTGCTTTAAAAGTTTAAATTATGCTTGAGGATATTCGATTAAAAGTGAGAGGACGAATCGATGAAGTCACTAAGGAGTCACTGATCAACAAAGGGAGAGAAGAGGCTATTAAGACGTATCAAAATTTGTTCAACAAGAAAAAAAATGCAGTGTATATGAATAGAATGTCAAGTAGCAACGATAAAGAGCAACCATAAGAATCAAACACACAACATTTATGTTTTGTGTTTTTTTGATTTTGTTGATTTAATAAAAAAAAATGTCGTTTATAAAAATGCATGACGCTGAAAAAAGAGAAAAAATTATAAAAGATCTGATTGAGTCAAAGAGGAAGATACAGCAGAACAGCATCAATGATAATATGGCTGATATCACCTTTCAAGTAGACATGAAGAAAATGTACAAGACCGTTGATTGATAGCAATCAAATGGTAAAAGAAGACTTGAAAAACTAACTGATAAATTCTTTGAAAGCACTCAGCTTGCTTTGCATTTATCTTCAACTATACCAGCCAAAGAGATAACTTATAATTACAGCACAATGAACATCGGTAAAATTGCATTTTATTACCTTTCAAACTAAGCTTCTAATAAAAATAGTGCCGACAAAACATTTGGAGTTCACTCAAAAGATGGAAAAATGTACATCGGAAAAGATGAAATATCGATTGATGACAATGACATTGTTATTGGTAATAATACTTATAAAGGTACAAAAGGGCTTTGGGAACTCATCACAGGATTCAATTCGGATCAGATGTGTACAACGAAGAGGATTTTAAAAATTAAAAAAGTATACTTTTAGAGACGGATGCAATTGAATCTGAAGCAAATCCAAGCAAACCGAAAGCGTCTAGTAGCGAGAAGTATAAAAAGATAATAGCTTCAATTTGGAGGAGTGAGAAGTTTAAAATTAAGGGTAAAAAAGGGTCAGGTGAAAAAACCCATATATAAAAAATGATCGGTAGAACAGAAATGGGAAGATATTACTATGATATGCTCACACCAACACTGGCTAATAATATGTTTATAAGAACAGACGGTTCAAGCACTATCACTGAAGACATTGATTTAAACTCTTTCAGATTGATTAACGTGCCGGAACCTGTCAACTCGTATGACGCCGCCACTAAAAATTACGTCGACACACATTCAACAACTGGTACTGGAGGAATCACTTCAGACATAGATTTGAACTTTCACAAATTGATCAATATGAATGAACCTTCAAGCTTGCACGAAGCTGTTACAAAAAACTATGTAGATACAAGCACAAGCATGTGCATAAAAACAAATGGATCTAGCACGATCAGCGGCGACCTAGATTTGAACTCGCACAAATTCATCAACGTGTCTGATCCAATCAATTTACATGATGCCGCTACAAAAAACTATGTTGATACAAATGCAGCTTCAGGAATAAGCAACATAACTACTGATGTCAATTTAAATTCACACAACTTGACAAATGTGTTAGATCCTACAAACTTGCAAGATGCTGCTAAAAAAAGCTACGTTGATGTTTCATCACAAAAATCTAACTTTTTAGGACTAGCTCCAAATTCAAGCTTTTCATGCTTAGGACTAAAGTTGCAAACTATAGCAGGAGGATTGCCTGATGCAGTTACAGTTTTCAATTATTCAGAGGGAGAAGGTTATGGTTAGCTATCAATGCAATTGTCACAAACGGATTGTCCGTTCCTGGAAATGTTCATATTAGAATATTTGAAGATGGAGAGATAGGAGTTGGAAATTATTCAGAAACTACAGAAGGTATTGGTATTGACACCACTGCTCTAGCTTGTAACTTGCTGTTCTCCCCTCTTGGAGGACAGTTTTATGCAAACTATTTGCAAGGTTGCAACGTATACAACACTTCATCA